>NC_069000.1:21562098-21578996 GCF_001194135.2 Octopus bimaculoides
GGCTTGTGCGGGTGGCACATAAAAGACACCATTTCGACCGTGGCCGTTTTCGTGCGGGTGACACGTAAAAGCACCCACTACACTCTCTGAGTGGTTGGCGTTAGGAAGGGCATCCAGCTGTAGAAACTCTGCCAAATCAGACTGGAGCCTGGTGTTGCCATCCGGTTTCACCAGTCCTCAGTCAAATCGTCCAACCCATGCTAGCATGGAAAGCGGACGTTAAACGATGATGATGATGATGATGTGTGGCTGTGTGGTAAGAAGTTTGCTTCCTAACTACATGATTCCGAGTTCAGACCCACTGTGTGGCTCCTTGGACAAGTGTCATCTACTATTGCCTTGGGCTGTTCAAAGCCTTGTGAGTAGATTTGGTAGATGGAAACTGAAAGAAGCCTGTCATATATATATGCACACACGTGCCTTTGTTTGTTCCCCACACCACTTGGCAGCCGGTGTTGGTGTGTTTGTGTCCCTGTAACTTAGCAGTTTAGCAAAAGAGACTTATAAAAAAAGGCTTTAAAAAAATGTACTGGTGTTGATTCATTCGACTAAAAAGGTGGTGCCCCATGCCCCAGCACGACCACAGTCTCATGACTGAAACAAGTAAAAGATAATCAAGAATTTAATAAATTAACCTTTTCACTATTAAGACAGTTTTGGAATATAACTAAGCATAAGCTTCTTACAAGAAAAATATGATGGAAAGTTTTAATTTATGTATGAAAATTTTAAAACAATTAGTTACATATCATAGAACCAGAGACTGTCTCGGGCAAAAAGTTCAATGACAAAACTAAATTACTCTGAATTGATTTGCTGTGAGAAGTGACAAATCTAATGTTTCAGGTACTTGATCATTTTCAGAGAGAGGAAGGACAGAGAGAATGTAGAGGCGTTGATACCTGAGTTGCAAAATTGTGAATGAGAAATGAAAGAAGGGGTAGAAATATGTAGGAGGGGAGAGGGAGAAACGCATCATGTGAGTAGTGTGGGAGCTGCATAATGTAGGAGAAATTTAAAACATGGGGATTTGGTGGTCAAAGATTGCAGCAGATCAGTTGAGATAGTGGATGTCAGGGGAAGAGAGTTAAGAGATAATTGGGGAAGCAGGGCAAAGTAAAGCAATGAATAAAATGATATATATGTACATACACACACACACACAAACACAATAAGATAGCAAACATGCAATCAACTGGGTGGGGAGTGGAAAGGGGGAGTGAGCTAGTAGCAAACACTGAAGAGCTGAGATATGAAGAAAGTTAAGAGAATTATGAATTTTAATCCTTTAGCATTCAGATTATACTATCAAATGTAATGCTTATTTATTCACATTGTTTTGAATTAATCAGGCAATATCTTGTCGCTCTGAGATTTTGATGGTGTGATAATTTATTTTTAGAATGACATTGTGGGGTAGGCGTGAGAGGCCAGACCTGGCCAGTTTGAACATAGAACAGGTAGGATATATGAGCTGGATATGGCTGGTTTAAATGCTAGAGGGTTAAGGAGTTGTTAGAATTATAAAGGAAAAGTATGTCTAGAAAAGTGTAGTTGATGATGGAGAGGATAGAAATAGGAGAAAGAAAGAGTTGAGCGATAATGAAAGTAGAAAGGTAAACAAGTACATTAACTGCAAGAGCTACATGCATGCCAGTATATAGTATAGTAATGGGCAAATTGTGAGTTACATACAGCCCATAGGACTTTCTGAATGGCATGCCTATGAGAGATTACGTTGAATTTTTCTAGTAGTGCTGCCCACCTGATCAGCCATGTCCCATGTGCCCTGCTTCTTTAAAAAGTTATGGTATGTACAGTTGCATGTGCAATGAATGTACAAACTGTAGTCGGTAAATGTGGATGCAAAGCCATATACACATAGATACAAGACAATGTAAACAAATACAGGCCAAAGATAATAAAAATAGAGTAAGCAAGTATAGGTTCAAGTGTGGCTGTATGGTAAGAAGCTTGTTTCCCAACTATATAGTTCCAGGTTCAGTCCTACTGCATGGCACCTTGGGCAAGTGTCTTCTACTATAGTTGCAGGGCCAATGAAAGCCTTGTGAGTGGATTTGGTAGACAGAAACTGAAAACTCATATGTGTCTTTATGTCTGTGTTTGTTCCTCATCACTGCTTGACAACTGGTGCTGGTGTGTTTATGTCCCCTGTAACTTTGCGGTTTGGCAAAAAAGATTGATGAAATACCAAACTTAACAAAAAAATGGTACTGGGGTCAAGTCATTCAACTAAAAAATTTTTCAGGCAATGGCCCAGCATGGCCACAGTCTAGTGACTGAAACAAATAAATTGTAAAAAGTACACTTATCTACAAGAACTGCATGTATATGATGGTCAACTTAAGAGTTCATAGGCTGATCAAAATAGTTTCATGGAATGTGACAAAATGAGGTTTATTTTTCGACATAGTCCCCTTTGTGGTCCACACACCTCTTTGGTGTTGCAGTGCTTGGATCCCATTGGTCAAACAGCTTTATGTTGGTAAAAAAAAGTCAATAACAGCAAATATGATGTCATCATCACTGCAATACTCGTTCCCATTCAAGTGGGGTTTTTTTATGTTGGGAACAGATTTTAGTCAGATAGGACCAAATCAGAAAATAAAGAGGGCGATCAACCAGCTCGAAAGAGCCATTGAAAGCAAGGACTTGTGTGCTGGAGCATTGTCCAGGCATTTGATCTTGATGACCTTTTTTAACTGTCTCAGTAAGTTGGCATAGTACTCTCCATTGAGAAGGAGATGTAATATAGAGCCTGAATTTAGCAAAGTGAAAGAGTGTTGAAATGCTTGGGTTCAAGTGTGATGTGATGGACAAAAAAATATTCTGAAAGCTGAATAATGACATACAAGGTGAAAAAGAGCTTAGATGATCTAGAAGGGTTGAAAAAGATTTGGAGAGGTGAAGGAGATAGTTGATGTCCTTGATCTAAGATGGAAGAGAAGCAATCAGGGGGAACATAAGTTGGTTGAGATTGCCAGATATTAGTTTGGTAGTGGAGATGCAAGTGGAGATACAAATGGAATTGCCAAGAGTATTGGTGTTGTGGAGAAAGTAGATGGCAAAAATGTGAAGTTGATGGTAGGAGGAGATGAGCTGATGTATGAGAGTAGAGACTAGCTTTTTGTTTATACCATCACTAGAATATTTTAGGTAGAACCAGTAGTTGCTAAGTTGACTCAGGCTTCCTTAGATCAGTGTGCCAAAGAACTGCCTTTTGTCACTATACTTCACATATCTGTGCTGATGCAGTCTTTGTTCTTGCTCACTCTCTCATACCTAGTCTATCTGTTAGCTCATTTATGCTCTATCATTCATGCATACTAACATTAAACATCCAGCAGAGCATGCTTGCTTCATTTCTCTTCAACATGCACATATCGTCTGTGTTTTAATGTCCACATCTCACTCCATCTAGCATCATATTTTGTCCACAAACAACATACAAGCTACACCTCTTTATTTGAAGAGAGAATCCTCTTGTTGCCAACAGAATAGCTCTTTGAACTCTTTCCACCTTATCCTTACTCTGATAGGCTTTCAGTGCACCCTCCTCCATTACTCATTAAGTTGTTCAAAAGCTTTTATCTGCTTCTAATAGAGCCTTCCAAAGCATTAGCAAAAAAAATCTTCCAAGGAATCTAGTTCACTATTGCATAGACTAGTAACTATTCATGCGAAGTCTTTATTCACCATTGATCTGCTTATGATCCCAGTACTCCTCTTGTGAACTCATAGTACACATCCTACACACTGTACTGAGTTTCTGTCAGCTCCTTATCTGCACATTATCACCCCTCCCCCCTTATGGCAGTAAGAGTCGTGTCTTCTGCTGACTAAAACTTTCGTCTTCGCCAAGTTTACTCTAAGGTTTTGTTTCTGTGTCTGGAGTTTCTTGTCTAAGTCATTCACAGACTCTACTTCAAGGACTTGGTTATCAGCTTTTAGGAATTCACCAACCTATAAAAGAGGAGCTTAAGACTAACTATTTAAGACAGTGTCAAGAACTTAAATAGTTTGGTGATCAGCTAGCTGCATGCTAAATTCCTCACTGTCAATTTTGACTTTGCTGATTGCATTCCTGTACATGTTTTGCACTGCTTTCACAAGCACTTAATTTTCTTAAAGATAACAGATTGTGGTATCATGTTAAAAACTTTCTCCAAATCAGCAAATGCTTGGATCAGGTGGTTATTCTTAGCTAAAAGGTTTTCTCATGCCATTGTCTTACTGAAAAAAGGGCATTACAGTTTCACACAAATCCAAACTGTATTTTAAGTTGATTCTCTTCCTAATTAATTGTGTTAATATTCTTTCCATTACTTCCACAACCTTGTTCATCAGTTTGATGCTTCTCCTTGACAATTATACTGTTATGACGGTTAGTCATTGGGTATGGTTGGTTATATGAGTGACTAGCTGGAGCCCTACTTTGCCAGATATTTCAGCATTTCAGCAACATTACCTGATGAATCTGCTGATTTTTCCATCTTCATATTTTGAATGACCATTTTGACCATATAACTGGTCATTTCAATAGCTGGTTGCCTTGGTGTTGTTCCTCTTCTTTGCATACATTTTCCACATTCAGCAACCTTTCATAATAATATTTTCAAGCCTCTTCCTCCACATCATTAGTGAGGATAAGTATGCCACTGTCATTTTCAATGTACTTTTCACCTACTATGTCTTTATTTACACCAATATACTTTGCTTCTCTTTGAGCTATGTACATTTATTGCCTGGCTTCTCAGTTACCTCATGATATAATTCTTTGCTGCACCTTTCTGTTCTGTTCTTTCTGTTCCTGTCTTTTAGCTTTTATTGCTCTGTCAACAGTGCTATTTAAGTACCATGTTACCCTATAATTGGTTAGTATCTTGCTTCACAACAAAACTGGTCTGTAGATTTTTGCAGGTTTCATCTTAGAACCTCCCACTTATCCTCTGTCATAGGTTTCTTTCTCCACCAATTTTACATTATAAATGATGCTTAAAAAACCAACATGTATTTAACAGAAAGATGTTTCAGTTTCCACACCTTCTTTCTTCAGAATATCTTTTGTCTCTCAGTGTGACTCGCTTTTATTCTGAAGTTACTCATCAGTAACCTATTGTTGGATGGTACATTTTTCACTGGAGATGAAATCTATAACCATCTGCTTATCTGGCTTGCATGTTCACCTGATTGGAAGGCAATCAAGTAGCTGGTTGGTTTCTTGAAATTTATGTTGCACATAATTCATTTGTGTCACTGAACTCCAGAAGCTTTGATCTCTCTGCACTTTGACACTGTAACCCTAACCACCATGTACATTATGATTTTACTCAATATATGCCCATTGAAAGGCAGCAAGCTGGCAGAAACGTTAGCATGCCAGGTGAAATACTTAGCAGTATTTCGTCTGTCTTTACGTTCTAGGTTCAAATTCCGCCGAGGTCAACTTTGCCTTTCATCCTTTTGGGCTCAATAAATTAAATACCAGTTGTGTACTGGGGTTGATCTAATCAACTGCTCTCCTGCCAACATTTTGGGCCTTGTGACTACAGTAGAAAAGAATATATGTCCATTGAAGTCACTAGCCAAGAAAATAATGTTGCTTTATTATTGAGGTTGTTTGAAACATTGTCTCATAAAAACAGTCTTTTTTTTATCAGACCAGTATCAATTGTGGTGCATGTACTACAAGTTGTCTAAGCTTAATTATTCTGTTTCATATTCTCAATACTTCAATAATGTTATCTGTTCATTTCTCTGCCAGCAGTAAGTGTACACCACTTAACCAAAATTATTATCCAGCTGGAAGAATTTGTACCAGTGTTCTTTGTTTGTGAAGAATCTGGCTGAGGTTCTTTTGATTTTATCTCTTGAGTGCAACACACACCTACTCTCAACAGATCTACCTTTTAATATGCTTATCATTGATAGTTGCAACCCTGAGTTTCTCGTGTTGGGTGGGTTTGTCATTAAGGTCTATTTTCCATGCCTTAAAGGAAGTGTGCAATCAATTAATGATGTTGAGACACTGTCAGACATGGTAAAAGTTTCATCTTACTACTATGCACAACACCAGCACGGTACGTGCTTGTCTTATGTACTGAGATACATGAGAGTAATAACAAATGGAACCTTAAGTACTCAATACTGTAAAGTATTTAATTTGGTCAAGTGAAATTGATATTGTCAACTGCCAACAGTTTCCTTGTGTGAACGGAATGACTTGCATTTCTTCAGAGAGCCATGTTGAAATATGGCAGCCTGAAGAATTGAAAGTCTTCCACACAGGGAAACTGTTGGTACTTGCCAATGTTGATTTTAGCTGACTAAATTCAACAAATTTCTGCTCTAATTAACCATGCAACTTTTGTTATGCAACATCAACTTGGTTATCTTGTGTCCTCTTGCATCTATAATCATTCTACAATAAAGAGTCAAAGACATGTTTTTTTTTCTTTTTTGTGGCTGATACCCTAATTAAAAAGGTTTATTTTGTCATTTCAATCTTGTAACCAATTGCTGAAGCTGATATTGTCGATTGCCAATTTAAATTATTTTTGAGATATTTAAGAGAATCTTATGATATTGAAATCTGTTTCCTCTTGTGTGTTAACAAAACTTTGTTGTTTTTCTTTGTATACAGATTGTGAAAGCTAATTGGATGCAGGGTAGAGATCATGAAGGCCTGTGTGTAACCGCTCCCACATACCTCACTGATGCCATATCTCCAGCTTTTATCATAGATGGTAATATCTCTTTCATAAATCATTGATCTCTCTATGTATGGGGTTAATTGTTATCATGTTACTGTTGCTGTCTTACTCTATTTTTCATTCTCTAACTGTCAATATTTATCTCTCTTATACATTCACTCAGTCACATACACATTCATCACCCACATATTCTTGCTCTTCTTTCCTCTTTGTTTCTCTTGCTTCCTCCTTTTCATTCTCCTCTGTATCTCTCTTTTTCTTTCTTCCCTTCTCTTCTGTCTTTGTGACCATTGGTTAGAATGCTTGTGGTATTTTTCAGGTTTCTTTGCTCTGGTGTCAAATTACTCAGTTCTTTCTGGGTTGATAAATAAAACATCACTTCAATATAGCTAATTGGCAAAAATGTTAAACTGTTGGACAAGATGCCTTGCTTTAGCTGTTCTGGCTGTTTGCATTTCTGAGTTCAAATTCCACCTCCTATCACCAGTCTCCTTGTAGCAGGAAACAGGTCATTAGAACCTGAGTAATTGTGATAGGACGTCAATGTGGATGAAACAACAGCTCAGTTGCATTGATATGAAAACAAGCAAACCCGTCAGTTGAACAGGAAAAAAAATTGTACAGGATTTGTGATGATGGCAGCAGTGGCAGTAGTGCAGTTGCTACTGTTTCTGATTTAAGCACTAGGCCTGCTATTTTGATGGGAGGAGGGGTAGTTAATATCCTTGTTGCCAGTTCATGAGACTGGTTTATTTTATTGACTCCAGTAGGATGAAAGGCAAAATTGTTTGTAGCAGAATTTGCACTCAAAATATAAAGAACCTGAAAAAATATTGTAAAGCATTTTTTCTGATGCCATAAGACCGGTAATTTTGATGGGAGGGAATTAGTTGCTATCATTGACCCCCCCCAGCACTTGATTGGTACATTATTTTATCAACTTCAAAAGATGAAAGGCAAAATCGACTTCTTTGAAATTTGAACTAAGAATGTAAAGAGTTGGAACAAACACCAGAAAACATTTTTTTGCAATACTAACAGTTCTACCAGTCCACCTACTTGTAATCATCATCATCATCACCATTATCGTATGCTGGCATGAGTTGGATGGTTTGACAGGGCTGGTAAGCTAGAGGGATGCACCAGGCCCCAGTTGTCTGTTTTGGTATGGTATCTACAGCTGGATGCCCTTCCTAACACTAACCACTTTACAGTGTATTGGGTGCTTTTTACATGGCACTGGCATTGGTGCTCTTTTATGTGGTGCTGGCACAGGAGCTCTGCAAGTGGTGTCAGCACAAGTGCTTGATTTTACTTACTTTGACGTGTCTTCTCAAGCACAGCAAACTGCCAGGAGTCTCAGTCCTTTGTCATCTCCAAATATTTTAAAATTAGGTACAAGGTCATAAAAAGGCAAGGATGACCTCTGCAGGATTTGAACTCAGAACAAAAAGAGCAGGAACAAATATACAAAGGCATTTTGTCTGATACTCTAATGATTCTGCTAATCCACTATCCTTTTTTAATTTCTAAGTTAGGCACAAAGTCAGCAAGGAAAGTAGAGGAACTAGTTAATTCCATCAGCCCCTAGTACATGATGGGTAATATATTTTATTGACTCTGAAAAGATGAATGACATTGTTAACCTTGGTGGAATTTGAACTCAAAATGTAAGAGCTGGAAAAAATACCTCATGACTTTTTTGTCTGATGCTCTGACAATTTTGCTAATCCATTATCATCCTCACTTGAAAATTTAAGTACTGGGGTTGATTTGTGTGATTAAAGTTCTTCCAGGTGGTACACCAACATGGCTGCAGTCTAATGACTGAAACAAGTAAAAGATTGAATTAAAAAAAGAAGTCAGATGAAATGCCACTAAGCATTTTGCCTAGTGTGCGATTCTGCCAGTAATGTTGGTAATGATAACAGTCATTTTTTGGTACAAGATCATAAATTTGTTAGCATTGACCTGGGATCTAACTAAATACTGACTCTGCCATTCACCACCCACTTTTCTAAATATTACTTCTAATACTAATAATGGTAAATCCTCCTCCTAATATGACTGTTACTACTACTACTACTAATGATTATCCTTTCTACTACAGGTGGCACAAGGCTTGACATTTTTTGAGGGCGGGGCTTAGTCAATTAATCACCTCCAGTGTACAACTGGTATTTATTTTATCATCTCTGAAAAGATCTTGTTGAAGAGCTTGTCTGGGATGGAGAGGAGGGTGATGCCCCTGTGGTTGCTGCAGATGAGTTTGTCAGCTTCTTCATTTACCTGGGCTCCACAGTCACCAACAATGGAGACCTGCCCCTGGAGATCGCCTGCGGATGTGGTCTGTCCACTGGGGTTATCTACTCTTATGGAAGCCCCTCTGGCACCACTGCTCTGTCTTCCTGAAGACAGAGCTCTGCATCTATGATGCATTGATCCTCTCCATTCTCCTCTATGGAGCAGAAACATGACTCCTCTCGAAGACCCTGGCAAAGAGAATTGATGACTTTGATGGAGCTTTGAGAACCATCGAGAACAGCAGATGGTGCCATCACATTTCCAACAAAGAATACATCAGCTAACAGCCTCCCATTTCATAGCTATCTGTTGCATGCGTTAGTATGGACATGACCTCTGACTCCTGCTATTCATCCTACCAGAGCTTTACTCTCATTTGATTCAGTTGTTGTGTGCTGAAAGAGGCCACATAGAAGGCCCTGCACCAGATGGCTGGACATAATTGGGGAAGATCTCCAGAGACTTGATGTCACATTGGAGGACATAGAGGGACTGGCATGGGGCCACCAGCAGTAGAGAGCACCGGTAGACCTGGTTGGCTCTATGCATGATGATGCCTCTGGGACCCCTAACTTGGAATGACCCCAGCCCCATCAAACAAGAGCATAACCTACCTGAAAAGATGAATGACAATGTTGACCTTGGTAGAAGAAAAACTGGAAGAAATGTCACTAAGTATTTTGTCGGGCATGCTAACAACTCTACCAGCTCACTGCTTTATTGCTAATAATAATAATGCCTTAACGATTGTTTTGTATGTCATTCTTACTCACATACTCCTTTTATTTGTCTTTTTTTTCTCCAAAGACTATGATTGGTTGTCTGGTAAATATCCTACTTGGACTGAGAGTATTTGGGACAATGATGCAATGTCTGTACGTGTTTTTCTGGTTCCCAGCAATAAACTACAGGTATAGTTTCACCAGTCTTTGATCTCTTCAAAAATTTCTTCACATGTATTGATTTTTTTTCACTGTTCGCTTCATCTTTGTTTAAATTTACAATATTAGATTATTATTGCTGTTTTAATTTTACAGGAGTGCTGAATATGTTGTGGATAGAGAGATCATTGTGCCAACTCACATACTGTTGTTAATAATAATAATAATATTATTAATAATTTTATGTTTATGCCTTTGTTTTTCAAGATTCCTGATGTGAAATTGTGTGTTGAAACAGATATTGTTATATTTTGGGATGATGGTCATTTTTTTTTTTTGCCAAATAAACACACGCACGATATATTCATTCTTCACTTCAGATTTATTTTTTTATTGTTCTTTTATGTCCTTTGAGAACAGGAGACACGTGGGATGGAAAGTCGCTGAAGAGGTTACAGAATGTGTGACAAAAGATTTCCAGAGAAAGGACATAAAATAAGAACAATAATAAAATAAATCTGAAGTGAAGAAGAATATATAGTATGTATTGGCAAAAAAAAAAAAGAAAAAAAATTACCATCCCAAATATAACAATATTAGTATTAACAATTTTATATAAGCATGCGTGGCCTAGTGGTTTGGGTGTTGCACTCATGATTGCTAGATTGTGGGTTTGATTCCTGGACTGAGTGGCGCATTGTTCTTGAGCAAAACCTTTCATTTCATGTTGCCCTGCAATCATTTCAACATCTGACTTGTGGTACACTTGTACACCTGTACGTGCGATATCGATTTGATGGGGAGAGTGAGCGAATGTACAGCACATACATTTGATCACTATAAACAAATCATTTGTGCAGGTCGTTCAGTCAAGCTAAACCCTCATACATCATCTTTGATGGGAGAGTTCGTCATATAGGCAGAGGTACATTTTGAATGAGGTATTATCAATAGAAATGTGTTTAGTGTTCTACTCTATTTCTGGAATTACCTAAACTTTTTACAATGAAGATGATAGCCATACTTGTTAATAGTCACTTAATGAGCTACAGGTCTAAATTTTCCAAGAACAGAATATAACTGATTGAAATGGCTTTATTAACAACAGTTTTTTACCCTAAAAGTTAACTCTAGTAAGGTTTGAACTCCAAGTATGAAAGATCATAACTCAATACTGCAAGGCATTTAGTCTGGCACTTTTGTACTGATTCTGGCACTCGTCATCCTTATTAATAATGTAAAATAACACTATCATTTGCATGTATAATATATGCGTGTATGTGTTGTGGTTGTTTTTAGTCCCATATCGTGAAGCAGAGCGGGTTTAGTTAATATTGTAACAACTAGTTTGATTGTTGGTTTCAAACCTGCACTGTAATATCTAGAGAGGCCATGTCTAGTGATGCACAACTAATGTCCCCCACCTCCCGTAGGTAAAAAAACAATTAAGTGCATTGTGGATATATATATACGTATAATCATCATTTAAGGTCTGCTTTCCATGCTGGCATGTGTTGGACAGTTTGACCAGAACTAGCAAGCAGAGGAGCTGCACCAAGTTCTCATCTGATTTGACTTGGATGCCCTTCCCAATGCCAACCACTTAACAGTGTGAGCTGGGTGCTTTTAACACGACATCATCACAGGTCTCTTGCAGGCTAATCCTCTTCACCAGGGGAAGTGGCCTTAACGCTTCTTCTGTGGAAGATGGATCTTCTTTGGTACAGTAAGGTGCCAGGTATCTCAGTCCTTTATCATCTTGTCCAAGAGGTTCATCATATATATATATATATACATATATATATATATATATATATATATAATGTACACCTTTATATGTGTATGTATGATAATTTTACATTGTTTTTCCATTTTGGCATGTGTTCAATGGGTCACATGGTTCAATTCAATTCATGTTCATTTTGGCATAGTTTCTATGGTTAGATGCTCTTCCTCTCATCAACCACTTTATAGAGTGTGCTGAGTACATTTTATCATGGTATTAGGACTAGAGAGATTGTCATGTACTTACCTAGACTAAAAAGTCCTCCCTTCCTTTTCCATTCATTTAGTCCCCTCTTCCCTGCATTGTCTTCATTAGTTTGTTCCTTTCTTTCCTCAAAACTGGATGGAAATAAGAGGTAGTGGTTGAAAAGGGTAAGGGCAGAAGGAGTGAGGAACGAATGTGTGATAAAAGAGATAGTAAAAGATAAGAAATAGAGCAGGAGTGTAGTAGAAGAGTAATTAATGGAAGAGAGATGATATTGTAGACAGCTACATGAAGGTTGTTGATGAGATTGAATAGAAACCACTTGATAGCAAGTTTGATAGAAGGAAGTGGAATAAATTAGAACCAGAGTGATAGATGAGCATGACAAATCGTTGTCATCATAGTGTTTATGTCAGCTTTTTCATTGATGAGACAGTAATTTATTTATGTCAAGATGCCCTTCCTGACATTAGCCTTTTTATTCACTTCTTATAGTATGCAGGGGTATGGTGTACTTGTTTTAAAACCTGGGATACACAGGGAACTGAATGGAAGAGAAAGGGAGTGTAGTAGGAAAGAATGGGAATGATGGATGGCAGCAATCAAGAGGGTTCATAATAGGAGAGAGAGTATAGAATATTGGAGAAAGAGAGAGAGAAAGATGACTAGCAACAGAGATATGTGATAGGTATAAGAGGCATTGAGTGTGGGCCAGTCCAATGTTTTGCCTTCTCTTGTTACACAGGCCACATGATGAGAAAGAGATAGCAAACAGATAAGAGAGACTGAAATATAGATATTAAAGATTAACATTTTCTTATGGTTTTTTTTTTCTGTGCTTGCATGAGTTTGGTGGATATTCTCTAGTACAGCTTTTAGCCATTTGTCACAATCCTTTGTGACCTCAAAAAAACTCAAGCAAAGACTTAAGTTATAGACTATAACTTCAGTCTTTGCTTGAGTTTTTTTTTGAGGTCTCTCAGTTCTTGGTACTGTTTGAAGTTTGAGATTTATTCTCTAAGTCTTTGACAGATTTAGCTATTAGGTGTTTCTATAGACAGCCTGCCTCAAACTTCTCCCTTTTTATAACCTGGAAGACTATAATAAACAAGAGTGGGCTGAGAACTGAGCCCTGATAGACACCAACCTACATGATAAATTCTGACTGAACCCATTACTAACTCTCACTTGGCTCTGTACATATGTACACAGCTTATTTGTCTTCTCTTAGTATTCTTAGTGACCTCCAGATGACAGTGGCTTTCACTTAGCTAAGTACTTCACCTGCAGTTGTCTCACTAGGAAAAAGAGCATTTGTAATACTTTATCCTAGCACAACACCCGAACTGCATCTCATCTAGATGAATAATTCTCTTCCTAATTCTTTTGCTTATTTTCATAACTTTATCTTTCAATTTGATGCCTCTGTAATTGTGTCTTCCAGAGCATCATCTTTGCTCTTGTAGCAGTTGATAATGTTACTGCTACATCAGCCATTTGTATGGCACCTTCCTATACTACTTGATTGATTATATATATGACTACCATGTGCCTTATCTTGCCAGATATTTTCAACACCCCACCAACTATCCCTGATGATCCTGTAACTTTCCTTGCCTTTTTCTTAATTGCACTTTTAAATGTGCAGCTTTAATGGCTAGTCACAGTTGGTCTACTTCTTTAGATCCACTCTCCTGTATTCTTCTCATTCAACATCCTCTTGTAGTAGCATTTCCAACCTACTTATCTTTTCATATCAATGAGGGCAAGTATATAGTTCATTCTACATTCAGTTCTCTCCAACAATATCTCAAGTCACTTTTGTACACTATTTTGCAGTCTGGAACACTTCAGGCCTTTGATTTAACATTGGTTAACCTCTTACTTTTAGTTTCTCCTCTTGCTAATTGTACCTGGCCTCTAGCTTTTCTTTTAGGTATATTTTTGTTCTCTGCCATATTGTTCGTTGAGTGCTACTTTCTTCCAATTTTTCCATATTTGTCTTTTAGCTTTTCTAACCCCATATACTGTGTAATTCCTCCATCTTGTCACTTGTCTAGCTGGAATTTTGCCTCAACCTCATATCAGGCCTGTTGCTCCAGCAGCTGACTGTCTTGTATGTATGTGTGTAGGTGCAGGCATAGCTGCATGGAGAGAAGTTTGCTACCCAACCACATGATTCCAGATTCAGCTCCACTGCGTGGGACCTTTGGCAAGTGTCTTCAACTGTAATCTCAAGCCAACCGAAGTCTTGTGAGTGGATTTGGTAGACAGAAACTAAAAAAAGGCTCTCATATATGTGTGTGGGTGTAGCGTGTGTGTTACTGTCTCTTGACTTCACATGACAGTTGTAAATGAAAGTCACCATCATGCAAGCAGTGTTGTTTCCAAATTCCGTGGAAACGTCTGATCAGGAGAAATAGGTGGGGGTTGGTGTCAGGAAGATCATCCAGCCATAGAAAATCCATCTTGATAAATTCTGTATGACCCATGCAAGCATGGAAAAATGGAGAAGAGGACATTAAAATGATGATGATAATGATATGTACATGTGTTGAAGACATAACTGTTCAAGTTTAATCTTTTTTATTAATGATTTTTCAAATTTCTCTACTAGTCCTTTATGTTTAGTATGAAACTAAGTCCATTAACATTTCAAGACTTTCACTGTCTCATCTTCTGAATGAAGTGGTGATAGTAGAATCTTATTGCCACATTTTTGTTATATGCATTAAGAGATCATATGAATGCTGGTATAACTAATTAAAACATGATTGTCAGATATAGATCTGTTTAAGAGTGAAATCCAGGTTATTTTTGTTGCTTATTTCACTTGTGCTGTGTTAGTTTGATCTTTTTGTTCTTATTTTTCTATTGATAAAGCTTCTACTGCTAACCTTCTGGCTTTTCTTTTTTTAGAGATCCTATATACGCAGTGTTGCTATCCTTTTTTTTTTTTGTGCTGTAATGGCTCGTTGTAAAAGAGTAGTAACTGCTGAGAAAAAGATGTAACCATTATGCAAAGAATCTTGCTTAGAAAGTTTCTGTTGACCTGCATATCTGAAGTTCCCTTCCTTCTCTTCTATTGTCCACAAGGTAATATATACACACAGAGAATGGAGTGGTCATTATTCTCCAATTGGGTCCACATTTGCAGTTTTCTGCATGGCTAGCATTGATAAAAATGACCTCATTGCATACACCCACATGTTGATGTATTTAATGTGACAAGATTTGGAAGAATAGGCAGATTCACTCAAGGATCTTTTTAAATATTTCAAAATATCAAATTTGCCATTCAAAGTAGTTCCAGCATAAGTTTGGACCACAACACCGTTCCATTTCTGGCCATGAATGTAGGAATAAGGAACAATTCATGTAGCACTTTAGATGGCAGGAATCAAAATGCTTATATATGTGTGAGGTTAGTAGTGGCTATCTTTACATAGATATCCAATGTCTTGTGAAACTCTACTGAGTTGGTCAATTTACATCTACAAATGAAACTTTAACCCTTTAGTACTTAAACTGGCCACATCTAGCCCAAATATTCTATCTGTTTTACTGACTAGATTCAGCCTCTCACGCCTACCATGTAATGTCATTCTAAAAATAAAGTGTCACATCATTGAAATCACAAAGTTGTGAAATAATGCATGGTTGATTCAAAACAATGTGAATAAATAAGCATTTCTTTTGACAGTAATCTGAATGCTAGTGGGATAAATAAGGAAATTGGTTTCAAAATTTGGCCCAAGGACAGTAATTTCAGGGAGGGTTTAACTCAACTACTTCAACCCCAGTGTTCAGCTGGTATCTGTTTTATCAACCCTGAAAAGATAAAAGGCAAAGTCAACCTTGGTGGAATTTGAACTCAGAACGTAAAGACAGATGAAATACTGCTAAGCATTTTGCCCAGCATGGTAATAATTCTGCCAGCTCACAGCCTTTAAAGAGATAAATAAGGATATTATAAGCTAATCATTTGACATTTGATAACAGATGCTTGAACATGAGTAAACCAAGCTGTAGGGCAATAAAAGAACAGATTTTAGTCCCCCACACATGCAACAGATACACCAGCTAGTAAAACACAGAGACCATACCTACAGTTGACTACATGAACCAAATGTATCCTGTTATACAATGGATTATAAAATCCTCATAGAACATGTATCTCAGCTAACCCTAAATGAATGCACTATATTGCCAAAGACAAATTAAAAATCTTATCAATGTGAAGCCACAAACCTGCAAACCACCTGTAATATGAAAATCGATATAATATACTACTTTTTATACGGGCATGACTGTTGTAAACTTTATAATTCAAGCTGTTACAATGGACGCACAAGTACACTTTCTCATTGGTTGACTATGTATTTATGAAGAGAAACTATTAAAATACTTACGAATATAGAACGTGAAACAAAAACAAAATGAGATAGAAAAACATTAGAAGATTATACTTTCCTCCTATATAGAATTGAATAAGAAAAAAGAAAAAACAATTTAGATTAGCTATGGAAGCTTTATTAATACCAAAATATAAATTAATAATAAACACACACACTGTAAAACGTGACAATCACATTGTGGAAGTCATTTTTGCCATCTAACCCTTTAGCATTCAGATTACTCTGTCAAATGTAATGGTTATTTTATTCACATTGTTTTGAATTAATCATGCATTAACCTCATAGCTTTGAGATTTTGATAATGTGACTGTTTATCTTTAGAATGACATTGTAGGATAGTTGTGAGGTAGTTATATTCTGGCCAGTTTAAATGCTCTAGAGTTAAAAATACACGATTTTAGTCCTTGCTTCCACACCTGAAACTTCTCTTCTAGTTCTGATAGTGACTCAGCAATTAGAGCAAGGTCATCAGCATAGAGGAGCTCCCAGGGGCATCCTGTCTTGAACTCCTGTGTTATTGCCTGGAGGACTGTGATAAACAGGAGGGGGCTGAGGACTGAAAGATACATAT
>NC_069000.1:21583325-21584698 GCF_001194135.2 Octopus bimaculoides
TGCCAAGGGAAGTTATCCCTCTCACCACGATCTGCAGCACGAACGGATCCGGATTTCAGGGTTATTTCCCTTCGTCGGCGTTCGATAGCTACTGACCTTGGCGAGAGAGACAAAAACCTGGCAGCTGGAGGAGATGTCCTCCTGGGGCTAAAAGCAACAGTAACATCCACCCCTAGGGGTCAGCCACACTTAAGTGGCAATATACTACACTTTATATATATATAGATATATATATACACAATTCAAATATAGGATAAAATCTTTATAAGAATTTATCAAGTAGTTAGCGTGAAAAAAACCTCATAAGGGAAAAATCCATCAGTTATTCCCCATAAATATATTTATTTATATTAAGAGCATTACTATACGTAAATGCCTCACACTAGGAGGGACTCTAAAAGTCAAACTACCATAATAAACACGTGTTTATTATGGTATTTTGACTTCTAGAGTCCCTCCTAGTGTGAGGCATTTATGTATAGTAATGCCCTTAATATTAATAAATACACAGACACACACACACACACGTATATATACAGGACACGATGGGTAAATTGTCACCATTTTATATTTTTAATTTCATGCATGCGCATTGTTTGCTTTTGATTCTGTTAACTACACTGTGTAGTAGGGTCAGTTGGGTACCGTTTGTAAGAAAAACAGCAGAAATTTGGAAAGGACATGTTGTACTGCTTGGCATTTGCACCAGATGTTCCATACGAATATTCTAGAGTGTTCGGGTGTCAATTTGAGGACAGTGGAATCTGAGGACATATACCAAGAGTGATAAAAATCAAACATCTTGTCAACATCATGGTGTTTGCTGTGATCACTAGTGATGGCGATGTTATGCCTCCATTTGTCTTCCCACACTGCCTCACTCAACACAGAGGCCTACATCAAGTGCCTGGAGGAGATAGTGCTGCCCTGGGTGAAGTGGACAGCTGCTGGAAGACCCTGTGTCTGGCAACAGGACTCTGCACCATGCCACAGGAGCAGGAGAACTCAGTCATGGCCATCTCACAATTTCTGTGACCACATCACCCCTGACATCTGGTCACTTGACTTCCCAGACTTCAATCCCCTTGATTATTATGTGTGGGGCACAGTTGAGCGAGAGACCAACAAAACTCCTTGCAACACCAAAGATGAACTGAAGGCAAAGATTATGGCAGCATTTACCACCTTAAACAAGGAGACTGTCCAGAAGAATTGCAAGAGATTCTAAAGTCGTCTGGAGGCCGTGGTTGAAGCCAAAGGCAATTTTATTAAATATATTTACTCTTTAGTATTTCAAGATATTTTTATTAATTTTGGTAAATATATCTGTTAGAATGAGATGTCAGTATTATTTTCATTTTTGTGTAATTTAG
>NC_069000.1:21584885-21585819 GCF_001194135.2 Octopus bimaculoides
TATATATATATATATATGGGTGTGTGTTTGTGTAACATTGTCTGGACATCATGTGATTCAAAATGAGTTTCACTGTCATATAAACAGTGATATGTCTAAAAACAGGTCTGAACTTGGAGCGAAATATCGCCTTGCTTGGAAGATGTTTGGTGACAGGAAGGGCATTTGGCCATAGAAAATCTGCCTTAACAAAGTTCATTCAACTCATACAAGTATGGAAAAGTGGTCATTAAAATGATGATTATATAAGAAAAACGGATTAATGGATCATGTGATATTGCTACAGTTGCTCTGTTAAGAGTCTTTATTGTGATATAAGCATAGTACAGTCAGGTGTGCTGTAAGCGCAACATCCATAAGATTACATGCTACTCAACTCTTAACTCATCAGGCAAACCAAATAAAGAAGTCGATGATGTGTTGATTAATCACTGTTACTGCTTTATTTGGTTAACCTGATAAGTTGAGAGTTGCGTAACATATTATGTAATCTTATGCAAGTTGTGCATGCTGCATAGCTAACTGTATTATGCTAATGTCATAATAAAGACTCTTAATGAAACAACTGTAGCAATACTAGATAACCCATTTGTCTGTTTTTTATTATTTTTTTAGGCCACACCTAACTTTCCATTCATTCATCATCATCATCATCATCGTTTAACGTCCGCTTTCCATGCTAGCATGGGTTGGACGATTTGACTGAGGACTGGTGAAACCGGATGGCAACACCAGGCTCCAGTCTGATTTGGCAGAGTTTCTACAGCTGGATGCCCTTCCTAACGCCAACCACTCAGAGAGTGTAGTGGGTGCTTTTACGTGTCACCCGCACGAAAACGGCCACGCTCGAAATGGTGTCTTTTATGTGCCACCCGCACAAGCCAGTCCAGGGGCACTGGCAACGATCTCGCTCGAAAATCCTACAGGAGCCAGT
>NC_069000.1:21593380-21594038 GCF_001194135.2 Octopus bimaculoides
ATAGCATAGATAGCAGAGGTGAATATATGCCATACTGCGATGGATTTTAGCTTGTTTACTTGAAGAATGGCCAAGTCAAGTGCTGTTCTCTCTTTTTTCAGCGCATCACACTCTTTACCACTTCATACTAAAAATATCTGCCTATGGATATAATAATAGATTACTTTATTTTTTCTGTCTCCGATGAAGGGAAGTACTGGATCTTCCCAGAAACAGCTGTAAGACTCTATCCATAAAATACTTCTCCAACCTTACCATTGCTCTCTTTATCTTTTTATTTTTATATATTTACATATATATATATATATATATATATATATTCACAGAATGGTTACAAAATAAAGTGCTTGGTGTTACATTAAATAATATGTTCAAAAATTATATCGAAGTACAAACAAATGGAAAATACACACACAAAATGTCACTGAATTTTCATCAGTTATTGTCCAAAGGATCAAGTGTGAAATTTATTATGATCCTTTGGATGATAACTGATGAAGATTTGGCAACATTCTATGTATGTATATATTTTCCATTTCTTCCATTTGTTTGTACTTCTATATAGTTTTTGAACATGGTGCACCAGCATGACCGCAGCCATTTGGCTGAAATAAATAAATAAATAAATAAATAAATATATATATATATATATATATAT
>NC_069000.1:21594301-21596281 GCF_001194135.2 Octopus bimaculoides
GTGTGTGTGTGTGTGTGTGTGTGTGTGTGTGTGTGTGCTCACACATAAACACGTGTCTCTGTGTGTGCATCTCCTTGTCTTGATGGTTCATGGTAGTTGTAAGCAAGCTACATCATCAAATATAAAAAGTCTCCTTTGTTTCCAATCTTCAGTGAAGATATATCTAGTTGCAGGGAAATTTTACCTTGTCTAGAAAGAAGGTGAGGGTTGGCAACAGAGATAGCATCCAGCCATAGAAAATCTGACTTAACAAATTCAATCTGACCCATGAGTGCATGTAAAACTGACCATGGGAGTGATGATGATATAAATATTCTTCGCTCTAATCACATCCAGATGAAGAATACTTTGTTTTGCACTTAACTTGGTTACAGAGAAGTAATATTTGTCTTCTTTAAATATATTCATTCTTCACAATAAATAGAGTATTTTTATTCCTTTTTCAGAAATTATTATCAGAATATATATGGCTGTGTTAAGACGTTTGTGTCCCAACAATATGGTTGTGGGTTCAGCACCTTGGGCAAGTATCTTCTACTACAGCCTAAGGCTTTCCAAAGCCTTTGTAGACAGAAACTGAAAGAAGTTTGTCATATGTGTGTATGTGTGTTTGTTTGTACCTTCCAACCGTCTCACAACTGGTGTTGGTGTGTTACATCCCTGTAACTTAGCAGTTTGGCAGAAAAGATTAATAGAATAAGATGCAAGCTTAAGAAGTAAAAAGTACTGGTGTTGTTTCGTTCGATTAAAAATTCTTCAGGGCAACGCCCTAGCATGGGAGCAGTCTAATGACTGAAACAAGTAAAGGTTAGAAGATGCATATCTTTATCTTTTACTTGTTTCAGTCATTAGATTGTGGCAATGCTCAAGCACCTCCTTAAAGGGTTATAGTCAAAGGAATCCAACTCCAGTACTTACTTTTTAAAGCCTGGTACTAACACTGAACTGCTAAGCTATAAAGATGTAAACAAACCAACACTAGTTAAGCAGTGGTGGGGGACAAACCCAAACACACACATAACAAGCTTCTTTTGTTTTGCATCTGCCAAATCCACTCACAAGGCTTTGGTTTGGCTCAGGTAGATACTTGCCCAAGGGGCCACACAATGGAACCATGTGGTTGAGAACCAAAACATGGTACCACATAGCCATGCCCTAAATGTGTGTGTCTTGATTATCTGTCCTGGTTTTTAGAACAGAACTATCCTATTCCTGCATGTTATCAGAAGCAACTAAAAGATTAGCAGCAGAAAGGCTTCCAGTCATAAAATACAGCTCTGCAAAATCATGTCACAGCCATTTTCATTGTCACAGCACAGAAAAGCAAGCATAAAAAGGAACACACACTTATTTTTCAATGCTGGCATGAAAAAGGCTGTGACATGATTTTGTGTGGTTGCATTTTATGGCTGGACGCCTTTTTTACTGCTTCTTACAACATGCAGGGATATGATTGTTCTGTTCTTAAACCAGAGCACACAATAATCAAGATAAACTGCAAAACCATATAGGTATATTTATGTATATTAATTTAAGTACACTTGTCCATCTGTATTCATTTGGGTATAGAAACAGGACAAGAAATACTTGATAAATGTAGCTGAGTATAAATACGAAGGGGTGCTGAAAAGTTCCTGGCTTTGGATAAAAGAAAATACAGGAGGATCAGTTAATTATTCTATTCATCATATTCCCCTAGAACAGTGCTTCCCAAACTTTTTTGGGTTGCCACCCTCTTGACATCCAGGCCACATTCTTAGCGCCCTCACTCCATCTAACCATCACAAACATAGACCTCTTTCTGAAGCAAATTCAAAGCAACTGTATTTCACAAATGAAAATTAACCTAATAAACCCATTATTTTGTTATTTTTACAGGAATCACTCCCCCATTATCGCCCCACTTCTCTTCGATGCCCCATTGGAACTTTCCACTGCCCCCAAGGAGGCAATACTGCCCTAGAAGATTCACACACTTAT
>NC_069000.1:21596291-21609671 GCF_001194135.2 Octopus bimaculoides
TCCACTGCCCCCAAGGAGGCAATACTGCCCTAGAAGATTCACACACTTATTGCAGCAGCTCTTCAGTTTTTCTAAGCCCTGTAAAAGAACTTGGAAGGTTAGGCCTCCAACCAGGCCTTTCATGATACCCTTAAAGCCAGAACTTTTCAGCACCCCTTCATATGTATATTCATGCCAAGTTGATAATCCCCTTCATTGCTGTTCTGAATTTCCCTCCTTTATATATTGGTTTTGGTGGCTAAAAATAAATATGTTAAGGCTACAGAATATTATCATGATCCTTCTTAGTTTCCATTGGTCAGTTTTGGTTACATGTTATTGTTGAGAATACTGTTAGAGCATTTAGTGTTATAGCTGGTTCTAGCCTGTCTTAATATGGTCAAGCGATTGATCCCTGATAGAAATAGGTAGAGGACATTGTGTAGAGGAAGAAAGGTAGATAGATTGATAAGACTATTTATTAAAACAGTGGAGTTTGAAATTACACTGTAATTGGTGAGGTTATTAAGATTAAATAGGCTTATGTACAAATTAGTAATCATCATTATTATTTAACGTCCATTTTTCCATACTTGCAGAATATTGGAAATGAATGACATTGTATAACTATGACACTTATTTACAGTTGTTGTGCCATATCAAGACAAGGAAAAACAACACACACACACTCACATACAAGGGATATCTCTCAGTTTCTGCCTACCAAATCCATGTACAAAGCTTTGGTTGACCTAGGGCCATTGTAGAAGATACTTGCCCATTGTTGCATTGCAGTGGAACTGAACCTGGAACACATTCACCTATATAATACAATCAGAATTTTCAGAAAAGCAATTGCCATGGGAGTGGCTGTGTGGTAAGTAGCTTGCTTACCAACCACATGGTTCCGGGTTCAGTCCCACTGTGTGGCACCTTGGGCAAATGTCTTATACTATAGCCTCGGGCTGACCAAAGCCTTGTGAGTGGATTTGGTAGATGGAAACTGAAAGAAGCCCGTCGCATATATGTATATATATATATATATATATATATATATGTATATATATATGTGTGTGTGTGTGTGTTTGTGTGTCTGTGTTTGTCCCTCCAACATCGCTTGACAACCGATGCTGGTGTGTTTACGTCCCTGTAACTTAGCAGTTTGGCAAAAGAGACCGATAGAATAAGTACTAGGCTTCCAAAGAATAAGTCCTGGGGTCGATTTGTTCGACTAAAGGCTGTGCTCCAGCATGGCCGCAGTCAAAAATGACTGAAACAAGTAAAAGAGTAAAAGAGATACTTGTAGTAGTAAAAGAAACTGGCGGTGGATACAGCTTGATGATGCGCAAAGAGAGAAATGTCGGCTCTTAAATGTTCTTGTCTTCTGCTTTATGTTACTGATTTATATTTCATTCAGTTGTGTAGATTTGATACGCAGCATCTTTTTTTTTTATATCTGTGACAAAAATAAATGATGTCATGAATTATCCGCACGCACGCACACACACTTGAAAGCAGCGAGAACTGTCTTGTCATCGTAAAGGATGACTGTTGACTTGTCTTGTGACTGTGTTTAAAGTGAAGAAGAGTTGCATACCGTGAACCTCACTCAATCCAGTGGCAAGACCAGGTCAAGATGACTGGATGCAGCGGATGACCAAGATGCCTTGTTTACCTCATCTTGTTCCCTGCACTTTACAATGTATCACCACAGCTACATTCCCTCCTATTGAACTGTGAAGGCTTCTTCCACAGAGTCCATTGAATCTGGTCGTCTTGTGCATAGGTAGGCAAGCCCTAAAATGTTGATCAACGCATAGCTGGGACACTGACAGGCGCTACCACTCTGGGCCAAAGCAGATGCAGGAACCATAGTGGCTAACAGATGGTTCTACACATCTTGCAACTCTGGAACTCTCAAGCCATAGCCTCACTGTCAGATGCAGTTTAAAGCCATACCCAGGATACGAACACACACACACTCTCTCTTTCCTTCTGTCTCTCTCTCTCTCTACTACTTTTGTTCATATCAGTGGTTCTCAATCATTTTTACTTGTGGACCCTTTTCATTACTGTTTTACTCTATTGGACTCCCATAGCCATTTGAAGTTTTTAAAAAATCCCATTGTATTTTTATATTTAAATTTTATTATGAATTGTAGAAAAAAATCCTAAAATATTTTGTGTATTGTAGAAGTATAAGCAATTTATTGTACATAAATTTTAACAACAAAATCTTATATGGACCTTGGTTGAGAACCACCAGTTTATATAAGTGTACAACACACTTGTGTTTGAAGTGTAGAATCTAAGATGCCATTTTCGTATGCAAGGTAAATAGCATTAAATTACATGGCACATACACCCTCAAAATGAACCAACAAAGGGACTTCTACAGGGTCACTTCATTTGCTAGAAATAGATAAATATCCTTTAAACTACACACCAAAACCCTAATGATTTTATACACTCTCCCATAGGATTGATTGCATCACTCCATTCAATGTGAATACAGTGTGAGTGCAGGCAAACAAAAAGTGATTAAATGACATCCTTGGAATCTAATCTTGTTTCCTTTACTTATAACAAGCATATAAGACATTTTAACCATGAAATTGGGCACCCATAAATATGTTTGTGTGTACCTTTCTTTCGACCTCATATGATGGTTGTAAACAAGCATCATCACTATACAAGTGATGTTGTTCATTTTCAATCTGCCATGAAAAAAAGTTGGTGACATCAAGGGTATCTGGTCATAGAAAATCTGCTTCAACAAACTTCGTCTAACTCATGCAAGCACGGAAAAGTAGATGTTAAATGATCATGTGTGTCATTTATACAAATGACATATGAGCTTCAACCACCAAATGCTGTTTTGTTTCATCTTTTCTATTTTTGATTTTATTAAGAAAAAAATAAGTCTTTTTTTTTTATATTGTCAAAAGAAGTTAAAAAAAAAAATCTGCTTGCATTGCCATTGTTATTATTATTATTATCATTATTGTTCATTTTTTCATTATTTTTGTTGGCTTATGTTTTTCTTCCAGGCAGTAACACTGTTTTTGGGTGTGCTTATCCTGTGCCTGTCAATGGTGATCGTCTATTTCCTAAACAACCGGGCAGAAGTCATCTTCCCTACCACATCAGCTTTCCCTGCTCATGATGGCTAAATAACCTGCAATTTCCCAAATAGGCTTGTTCTCTTCTACTCATATTTGCATAGGCATGTATTCTTCAACTTAACTCTGTGCACATCCACCTTAGCATTGTCAGTGATTCTGTTCTTAATGTTGATGTTGATGCTGCTGCTGCTATTGTTGCTGCTGCTGCTTTTATTTGTCTAATTTATTGTCAAATGTATGTGGGTGGGATAGATCATACTTTAGGCCTTTCACACAACTAAATTTATTATAGGAAAAGCTAAGAAATTATTTACATTTTTATTTAAATAAGCTACTGGTTTCAATTGTTTTAAAAAGTGATTTAGTCATGCTGAAATAAAAGGAAAATTAAATTGAAATTAACTAAATTAATCCTTTAGCATTTAAACCAGCTATATCCAGCCAAAATAGTTTACCTGTTTTATGTTCAAATTGGTTAGATCCAGCCTCTCGTGCCAACCCTGCAATATCATTCTAAAAATTAAGTTACCTCATTGAAATCTCAAAGCTACAAGACGATGCATGGTTAATTTGAAACAATGTGAATGAATAAACATTGGTCTTGACAGAATAATGTGAATGCTAAAGGTTAAATTAATTGTTATGAAGAGCATCCAGCCATAAAAACTGTGTCAAATTATTCAATGGAGCTCAATACAGTCTTGCAGGTATCCTGGATGTTAAATGATGACAGTGATGAAGACGACAAATATCAGTTGTGGAAGTTCACATAATTTTCTTATAAAAATCACACTGTGTTGTATTTTGTTTCGTTCTGATTGTTGCTTGGTAAGTAGATAGCTGTGGTAGTAGCCAGCAACTTGACTGCTAACTAGGATCCAGCAACAGTCAGAAAGAGAAGAAACAACACCATAAGAAAAACACATGAACTTCTTGAACTGATAGTAAGGAAGATTAATTTGATTTATTTCAGTTTACTTTCTCTTTTATTTTAGTATGACTAAATCGTCTATTTAAAGTAAATGAAACTGGTAGCTTATTTAGATAAAAATATGATTTCTTTCTTTAAATAAAGTTCTCAAAGCATTTCCTTATTTTTGTCTTTATATATGTTTGTGTGCATATGTGCGTGTATATATATGTATGTGTTTATATATGAATGTGTGTGTATGTGTATATATGCATGTATCCGTGTGTGTGTGTGTGTAATGTTACCAGTAGGAGCTTAGCACAACAACACAAACACTTAACTGTACATGTACACCCAATATAATCCAACAAGAGAGCTTCTACATGGTCACTCAGTCTACTAGAAATAGCAGGCAAATATCCTTAAGTCATGCACTATTTCTTAATCATTTTGGAAAAAGAAAGACATTAGACAATGCAGTCTTATATCTGAAACACTTTGCTCATTAGTCTACTGGATTAGGATCAAAACAATAATGTAACAAGAAGACTTCTTATGAGATTTGCTTAGCTTGCTAGAAAGAACAACAAAGTATCCTTCAAATCAAAACCCTATCTTAAAAATGTAAGACACATTGGATAATGTAATCCTAGATACACTATATCTGAAAAGTGATTGTTTGCTTACAGCTGGATCATCTTTAATCATAGGCCTGCTAAGTCAAAGCAAACCTGGGGTTAAACAATCCCCAATATTTCTATGTACTTGTCATCTAAATAATTATCAAACCTGTTCAAGCGAGCACAAATCACCGTCAGTTTCCTTGAGCCCCAAAGATTATTAACTTGACTCCATGTCTCATGCTTGAAATTGAGTGTTTGCTGAGAAAACCACAATGGAATGTTGGTTAACATCATTGCATTTATGTTGCCTAAGGAGCCTCAAGGAAAGGCCTGAACATCTCATTTTTTTTTTAATCCATATAAAATCTTTGTTGTACTTAGACAAAAAGAAATTTATGTACATTTTGTAAATCAAGTTACTTAAAAGTAGTCTTCTTTAGAAATGTCTTTTATTCACAAATTCAAGAAAATGAAGATTATTAGTGTGTGTATATGTTGGACATCTTTGCTCTGTATTTCATGTTTCTGTATATTGTCTTTGAAAATTTTTCACAATGTATTTATCCTCCTTTTCCACCTCTTTTCTCTCTCTCTCTCTCCCTCTCTGTGACACCAACTGTATTACTATAAAAGAAAAATTAAACAAAGTGGAGTAGGTTTGTAATTCAAAGACTGTGTGATGTGAGACTATTGCAAGTGGGAATTTAAATTGGGGACATGGATTCGAGCTTGTTCAGACTTGACTGTTAACTTCTTAAAATTCACTAACATAAACTCATTGTAACCATTGCAGAAATGAACACTTTTGTTTCAGTTGAAAGACACAACTGATACTTTATTTTCATTGTTTGAAAAGAGAAAGAAAACATTTCCTTTTTAATGACATTAATTTGAATTTAACCCTTTGTGTACATGATCAAAGAGCTGTTAAATGGGGCTGTAAAAGAAGGAAAGGTTGTGTTCATAGTCTTTGCAGGTCCTCATAGACAGATGAGATTGATACAGATGAAGCTCATTTTAAACATTTGTAGATTGATCTCTGTAGGAAAATCATAGTTGGGGTTTGTAATGGATTTCAGTGCGTATTTTACAGCTGCAGGCCATTGTTGTTGTTTACCATTTGATGTTTGGTCCTTCCTTTATTTATCTAATGTTTTTTTTATGTCCATGCAAGAATAAGATTTTGGATGATCCTACATACCAACTCAAATCACATTGGAGAACCCTCATTTAACCCTTTAGCATTCACATTCTGTCAAAAGTAATTCTTATTTATTCAAATTGTTTTGAATTAATCATGCATTATCTTGTAGCTTTAAGATTTTGACAAGGTAACGGTTAATCTTTAGAACGATATTACAAGGTTAGTGTAAAAGGCTAGATCTGGCTAGTCTCAACATAAAACAGGTGAAATATTTTGGCCGGATGTGACTTGTTTAAATGCTAAAGGGTTAAGACATTTATGAACAAACAAAAACCTATATTATTCACTTTTCATTTATTTCTTAATAGTATTGTCTATTCTGAATTGTTGAAAAGTTTCATCATACATAGCAACATGGCACAATTCAACATAATTTCTATGTATTTGTTCATTCATTCTCAAACAAGTTGATTTAATTTTGATCAATACAGGAAACAAAGCAGATGACATCAGTGATGATGGTTTCTTAGAAAAGACAGTTCGACTGCTCCAATTTCTCAAAAATTAACATTATTTCAGTTGTAATTAATATCCTTTGACATCAGACATCTTCATAAGCAATGTTACATGTATTTTTTTCATAATCTTTGTTGTTGTTTTTTTTTATTAAACATTTATTGTTTTTCTTCTTTCTATTGCAGACTCTCATTTTGTTACTGGGTATCATCATCTTTGTGGTCTCTTTGGTTGTGGTCTATGTGTTAGTAGAGAAAGCAGATATTATTTTTCAGACTGCTCACAAACACTACTAACTAGCTTGAACCTGAATCTAAACTAACTTTACCTAATTTAACTTAAAAAAAAACTAGACTACACTTCTAGTAAGCCACTATGGCAAAGCTTATGTCAATATATTTGTTAGCACAGAATACTTCTTGCTTTCCTTTCAATTTTGTTTTGGTAAGGCAAATGAAGCACAAGAACAAAGAAGAAATTTCTCACACGAGGGACCAAAGAACCATGAACCAGTTTCAACATCAAGAATTGATAATGATTTTTTTCCTCTTTCTACTAAACTATCATCTTTTCATTCCCCTCCTCTCTGAATACATACACACGCACACGCACACACATATTTATATATACATATGCTCCACACACACACACACATTTATATATACATACGCACCCCCCACACACATTCACACGCACACATTTTGTGTATGTGTTTCCAATAACAGGTGTGGATGTTATACTTTCAACTTTTCCATGTAAGTTGTCTACTTAATAATAAGGAGTGTATAAAATATTTGTTCATATTTATGTGCACTGATGTTAGCAGTATCACTACCATTCTATATCCGCTTTTCCAAGCTTGCATGGGTTGGGTGGGTCTTCTCCAGTACACCATCTCACCATTTATTGCAATTGTTTGACATCTTGAGATCAGCTTTCACTGCTTCTATGTCTTCCTTGGTTTTTCCCCTTCCACTCAGATTGCTTGCATTTTTTAAAATTAACTAGCACCCTCCATATGCATCAAATGCCCATAACAGTGTTGTCTTCTTTCTTGTACACAACATTTGAATCCTCTTATACTCTTGATAGCTCATTTCATTTCTTTTCACATCTTCCATGTTCAGTGTCCATGTTTTGCTACCATGCAACCTCACACTTTGTCAGTAGCATTATACAGTCAACTCTTTTCCAGGTTAGTGAATCCCTTTGTTGCATGCAAAACCAGTAGCTTCCTGAACTGGTTTAACCTCATCCTTATTCTGGTTTCTATGCTTTTGGAACATCATCCTCTACCATTAATTATGTCACCTACTTAATGGAAGCTATCAACTTGTAGTTGATAACTATGGAGTCTTTCAAGAATTTAAGGGAATCCATTTCATGGGTGACCTTAATGTTCACTACTCAAGCGTCTGCTATATATGGAGTCTTTTCTTCTCTGTCTACCTGCCTGTGATTCCACTGTATTTGTTGTACTCTGGAAGTTTACATTTGGTACACTGTGCAGAGTTACTACTTAACTTCTTTTCTGCATATTGAGCAAGGCCGCTTCCCATTAGAAAGGTGGCTATGCTTGATGTGCTAACTAGAACTTTTGTCTCTGCAAGGTTTATTTTGAAGCCTCTAGATTCTTGCTTCCATGTTTGGAATATTTTTCATAATTTTCATTTGATCAGCTATGAGAACTAGATCATTCAGAAGTTCCCTTGGATAGACAGTCTGAAATTCTGTGAATTGGCTGGACAACAATTATAAACAGTAGCGAGCTAAGAACCAAACCTCGATGAATGCTTATCTGCAAGATTTTTCACTTAACTCATTACTAACTTTAATTTTGTTGGCAGCATCTCTCTACATCACTCACTCCATCCACTTGCCTTCACCTAGTTCTTTTAGCGATGACCTGACTACAGAACATGATCTCCAAACTGCCTCTCATCTAAGCAACTTGTCTTTCTTGTCACTTGTACTATAATCCTTTCTGTTACTTTTACAACCAGGTTCATCAACTTGATGACTCTGTACTTACTTCTTTCTGTCAAATTTCCTTTGCCTTTGTAGTTCTTGTTGATGATAGTGCTACACCAGTCATTAGGTATGACTCATCCTTGTACTGCCTGATTGACTACATAAGTGATTATTAGCACATGTCCTCCTTCATTGGATATTTTCAGTATCTCACTAGCTACCTTTGATGGTATCGCTACTTTCACTGCCTTCATGTCCTCGATTGCACTTTTGACCATGCTGCTGTCCACTTGAACAGCTGCTTCCTCTGTTGGATTTACTTGGGGTAGAGCCTCTCTCATTCTGTTCAGTCAGTGACTTCATTGTGCCCCTTTCTTCTTGGTGTCAGTCACAAAAGTGTGTCATTTTCTTTCCATACACACTTTTCCCCAATGACCTCTTGTTTCATACTGAAACACTTCTTTGCAATTCAGAACACCTTACTTTCATCTTCTTTCTTTGCTATCTTTATCTGACATCTAGCTTCTTTTTTTTTAGGTATCTGATATGATTCCTTGCTTCCCATTTTCTCCAAATCTTTCTAGGTCAATCCTTTAGCTTTTATGGCAGTATCTAAAGTATCACCATGTTACCTTTCTGTCAAGCTGGAACTCCCACTCACAAGTTCTGTTTGTGACTTACAACTGGTTGTATCACAGAAACTCCCAGTTGTCCTTAGTTACGTATCTATCATGTGTGTGTGTGTGTATATATATATATACACACACACACACACACACATACATGTATACATCTGTATGTATCTATACATATGTAATATATTATATGTATATACGTCTGTGTGTGCATGCACATGTGTATATATATATATATACATACATATATATATATATATATATATATATATACATATACACACACACACCAGGTATTGAATTCACATTAATCAGAGGACCAGCTCTGCTTGTCTCTTTTTATCAACTCAATGATAATAAAAACATATCCTCCTCTTCAGCTTCTTTTGTTTTCATCCTCTTCCAGTTTTTTTCTTCCACAACTGAGATTTTCCTTGCGTGTTATCTTCATCTTCTCATTTCATTTCACTGTCCTTAACAGATCTCTCCCCATGATCAGCACCACTGGATCTGACTAAATTCTTGTTCCTCACCACATTCAATTTTTGCAACTGCTTTGATTCTTTTCAAACTTTTACTAGATTTGGGTCCTGTATTGCTTGTTACCTGATGAAAGTGCAGGCTTCTACAAAACATTAAAAGTGGGGGAGAGTGTTTTGGTGGAGAAGATTAATAACTTGTTGTTTAGCCCTGATTTGAACACAACTGTTGATCAAATAAAGACATTCCAACCACCATTATTATCCTGTCTTCTTTTTTTCAGACAGGCTACCTATGACTACATTTTATTAAATGTGCTCTTCCTATATATATATATATATATATATATATATTTATCATCATCATCGTTTAACGTCCGATTTCCATGCTAGCATGGGTTGGACGATTTGACTGAGGACTGGTGAAACCGGATGGCAACACCAGGCTCCAAATATATATATATATATATGTATGTATGTATGTGTATATGTATATATGTATATATATCTTTAAATAGTAGAGCACAGTTGGGAAGATTTGGCTGCTATTTCTATTGGGGGAAGGTTCATATTGATTTGTAAAAGAAATATTCAATAATGCTTTGATGATTCAGACGTTTGGTAATACATTGGTTTCTGAGTTGGGAGTGCCTAGGTGGAAGTGGCATGAGATGAACCTGCTTTGAGGAGCAAAGGCTACTGTTGTTTGTTCATTGTTGATACTGTTTTCCTAAAAAGTAATTATATTTGGATTAAAACAATATTTTTTTTTTGTTTGAGATTTAAAATTTTGTTTCTGTCAGTAGATAAGAGATAGACTTATTTTCCTTTAGACTTAGTACATTCTGAAACAATTACCTTTCTCACTAAATCTTGTATGTAAATGTTTCTGTTTAGTCTATATATGAGTGTGTGTGTGTATTTAGTCACACAAATATGTGCATTACACACACACACACACACACACACACACACACATCCCTTCCCTTCCCTAATACTCTCTCTGTTAATCTCTCTATATATTCTTACTGTAATAAACTTTTTCTCTCAGCACCTCACTTAAATTCATCACCCTTTCTTCTGCTCTCTTGTTCTCTCTTTGTGTGATGGGGATCTTTACTCATTGTAAATCAAATTTACATGTTAAACTTCACCAGATCTGTTGACATGAAGGAAGCATCTAGTACCCCTTATAAAGTGGTTGGTGTTAGGAAGCCATCCAGCTGTAGAAACCTTTCCAAAACAGAGACAGTTGAGCAAGACATGGTCCTGTGATTTGTTGAACTGCTCAGCCAATGCCAGCATGGAGAGCAGTTATACAATGGATGAGAAACACTATTCAATATGTACAGTAGAATTTATTTGTTTGAATATAGTAATTTGCTTTGTTGCTTCTCTGAATTTTTTGCTTTGTACATTTATTGAAGTGACATGAAGCATTAGCTTGAAAGGAATGCACATATACATATCCTTACTCTAATTCCCTTTTTTTCTCCCCTTCACCATTTTCTAGCTGTCTCTCTCCCCCTCTTTCTCCGTTTCTCTCTCTTGTTGCTCACACGTGACCATCATCCATCTTTCTTTTCCTCATGTAATCATCTTTCTTTTCTTTAAGGACTGGACATCTCTCTCTTCTATCTTTTCTCCTTTCAAAGAAAATATTCCTCTTGCATTCACTGTTTTACCCTCTGTTATATCGCAATACTACACAGTGGCTGTGTGAGCATCTTCATCTCCGTCGCCACTGTTATATCACACGTTCGAATGACCTCTACTCAACTTCTAGACTTCTCCCTCTATATCTACGTATTGGGCTAGCCTACTTCATCGTCTGGGGGTGTCGACACAACACCCTCATTCTAGTCTATCGACCCTCCATGTTTGTTTTCGGTCGTTTTCCTTGTATGTTTCCACTGTCCTGTTTTTGTTCCCAACTTTGACCCTCCATAAATCCCAAATTATATATATATGTATATATACATACATGTGTATATACTTGTGTGTGTGTATATATGTATAGATATATATATATGTATACATATATGTGCATATATATATGTTTGTGTACATATATATATGTGTAGTATATATATATATATGTGTGTGTGTGTGCATATATACATATATGTGTATATATATGTTTAGTGGTATTTTGTTCTGAGTTCAGATTCCGCCGAGGTCGACTTTGCCTTTCATCCCTTTGGGGTCAATTAAATAAGTACCAGTTATGCACTGGGGTCAATGTAATCGACTTAATCCTTTTGTCTGTCCTTATTTGTCCCCTCTATGTTTAGCCCCCTATGGGAAATAAAGAAATATATATATATATATATATATATATATATAAATAAAATGCAATCACACAGCATATGGTTGTGCGATTAAGAAGTCTGCCTCCCAGCCCATTTTGTGGCACCTTGGGCAAGTGTCTTGTACTGTAAGCCCTGGGCCAATTCAGACCTTATCAGTGGATTTGATATGTGGAAACTGAAAGAAACCTGGTGCATGTGTTTGTGTCAGCATCATATAAGAAGTGTTATTTTGTTTCCAGTCTTTGAAAATGTCTGGCCAGGAAGGAATACTATTTTGCTTGGGAACAGGTGAGGGTTGGTGACAGTAAGTGCATCTGGTTGTAGAAAATCTGCCTCAGTGGATTCATTCTGACCCATGCAAGCATGGAAAAGTAGATGATAAAACAATTACTACGACACATGTAGTAACAAGGATAACCAAAAGACTATTTGTTGTATTGGTGTGAACACCTTTAGTTAGTAATAACAAAACTGTTTTGGCATTTCACACCTTTTTTTATTTTCTCTTCTCAGGCATTTTTTAACCAGGTAAAAAAAAAAAGAGTTATAAATATTTATCAATCAGTGATTTTAGTAGAATCATTAATGCTGGACAAAATACCTTTTCAGTATTTAATTTAATTACTTTACATTTTGATTTCATATCTCACTGAAGTCAGCTTTGCCTTTCATTCTTCCATCTGGCAGTGGTTGATAAAATAAAGTACCTGTCAAGTACTGGGGTCTATTTAACCCTTTATTAATCATGCATTATTTCGTAGCTTTGAGATTTTGATGATGTGACTGTTTATTTTTAGAATGACATTGTAGGGTAGATGTGAGAGGCCTCATCTGGCTGGTTTGAACATAAAACAGGTAGAATATTTGGGCTGGATGATGGACTCTCCCGTCAAAGATGACAGATGAGTGTTCAGCTTTTGCCAAGTGACCTGCATAACTAATTTATAGTGGTCAAACTTATATGTTGTACATTAGCTTACTCTCTCCTTCAAATCAACATTTCCTAAACAGGTGAATGGTGTATCACATCAGGTGTTGAAGTGATTGCAGAGCAATGTGAGATGCAGTCAACACAAACCTAATCTAGGGACTGAAACCATGATCCCACACTTATGAGTGCAACACCCTAACCACTAGGCCATATGTCCTATAGCCAGTATAAATGCAAAAGAGTTAATCCAGGAATCTTGCTCTTCTCACGTTTGTGGCCATGTGAATTTATAACAAATTGTTATTGTTGGTGAGGTTTCGTTGATGTTTACCCTGCTATCACCATCACCAACCAACTCCCACTTCTCAAATTGAACAAGCATTTCTGTCCAGATCATCCCATTTTTATTTATATCTAGGACTTCATTGTCCAATTGCAGCAAGTTGAGTGGCCTCACAGAAGCTCTCTTGCTGTCATGGTGAGTAGTCTGATGTGGCAGAAAACTTTCACTAAATAGCTTAATCATTTATTTTTTTTCTTTCCAATCTCTAGAGTTCTTGCAGCACTTAATGTGCTTAATGTGCTTAAGTTGCTGTTACCAACTCTCATTAACTTTTGAAGACTTCATTCTTAATAAAGGAAAAACTTCTTTTTAAAACCTCATAATCAAGTCATTGTCATTTGCCAAGTGAAAGATGTATTTTGTTAAAAACCCGGAAGAAACATGCTAATTTTTACTTGGGGGTGGGGTGGGG
>NC_069000.1:21609749-21614317 GCF_001194135.2 Octopus bimaculoides
GGGGGTGGAAATTAAAACTTCTTTATTTTCTAATCCTATTGCTGTAAATGTTTCAATGCTGTCTCTGCAGGGTTCACTGTCCTTAAATTTCAACTGAATTATTATTATTTAAGGCGGTGAGCTGGCAGAATTGTTAGCATGTTGGACGAAATGCTTAGTGGTATTTTGCCTATTGCTATGTTCTGAGTTCAAATTCCATCGAGGTCGATTTTGCCTTTCATCCTTTCGGGGTCGATGAAATAAGTACCAGTGAAACACTGCGGTCAATGTAATTAACTATCCCCCTCCCCCAAATTTCAGGCCTTGTACCTATAATAGAAAGGATTATTATTGTTATTATCATCATCATCATCTGACCTTATGCTTAAAGTAGAAACAGCATTATCTCATCATCTGAGCAATGGGTTGGCAGAATTGATACAGGCAATGGACAAAATATCTTTTAGTATTTACTCACATCCCTTTACATTCTGTGTTTGAATTCTGTCATTGTCATCTTAGCCTTTCATTCTTCTCAGATTAATGAAATAAGTACCAGCCAAGGATGGAGTGCATGAGTGAATGGAGGGGATATAATTCTGAGTTTCAATTCATTCTCACCCTGTTCCACCCCCAATTGTGGGGTTTTTTTTAACCTGTTAGAAATTATTATTACTAGGGTGGCAAGCTGGCAGAACCATTAGCATGCTGTGAAAAATGCTTAGTGGCATTTTGTTTGTCTTTATGTTCTGAGTTCAAATTCTGTTGAAGTCAACTTTGCCTTTCATCCTTTCAGCATGTAATTGACTGTAATGTAATTGATGCAATTGACTAATTCCCTTCCCCAAAATTTCAGGCTTTATGCCTTTAGTAGAAAGGCGGCGAGCTGGCAGAAACGTTAGCACGCCGGGCGAAATGCTTAGCGGTATTTCGTCTGCCGTTACGTTCTGAGTTCAAATTCCGCCGAGGTCGACTTTGCCTTTTATCCTTTCGGGGGTCGATAAATTAAGTACCAGTTACGCACTGGGGTCGATATCATCGACTTATTCCCTTTGTCTGTCCTTGTTTGTCCCCTCTATGTTTAGCCGCTTGTGGGCAGTAAAAGAAATAAGAAAGGATTATTATTATTACTAAGATAGTGAACTGGCAGAATCATTAGCATGCTGGACAAATTGCTTAGCATTTTGTCTATCTTCACATTCTGAGTTCAAATTCCACCAAGGTTGACTTTATCTTTCATCTATTTGGAGTTGATGTAATCAACTTACCCCCTCTCCTGAAATTGCTGGCCTTGTGCCAAAATTTGGAACCATTATTATTATTACTACTACTAAAGTAGTGAACTGGAAGAATCGTTAGCATGCTGGGCAAAATGCTTAGTGGCATTTTGTCCATCTTTACATTCTGAGTTCAAATTCTGCTTAGGTCAACTTTGCCTTTCATCCATTTGGGGTTGATAAAATATATACCAGTTGAGCAGTGGGGTTGATGTAATTGACTAGCCCTATCTCTCAAATTTTCAAGCTTTGTGCCTATGATTGAAAGAATTAATATTACTAGGGTGGCAGGCTGATAGAATAATGTACCAGTCAAATACTGGGAAGAGGTAGGGGGCTTTGATGGTACTGACTAACTCTCCCTTTCCCCTTGAAATGGGTGGCTTTGTGCCTAAATCAAACATTGTTATAGCTGCTGCTAACCACATTTCACTAAATTCTATTGGGAAAGCTGTAAATGTGTCATTTTTACCTCATTTCACATCCCTTTCAAATTTATCAATCTTTATGCAAAAATAAATAATTGCTCGCATTGCAAATTGCAATACCTGAGTAATTAAGATGTTAAAACTCTTGGATAATGAACCAGGAGTTCAAAACCAGCTGCAAGCATTGTCTCACTAAACACATCACATTCCTTATTTTCCTTTGTTCCTTTTTAAAATATCATGCTTAATTAAAAAAAAAAGATTATTATTATAATCTTTATTATTTTTGTATATAAACTTTTTTTTCCTTTTGTATTATAAAAAAACAAAAACATCTTAGAAATGATTTGCTTAATAAATTGGTTTCATTTATTCCATCACTATTGTAATCTTATCTTTATTCACTTTGGTATACTGTGTCTTTGATTGAGCTGTTTAGTTTGCTATTTTGAACCTGGCATGACTTCAATCAACATATATATATATTGCTTCATCTTTGGGCATGATTCCTAGGGAGGCACTTGGTCAGATAATTTTGCATTGTGTCACTATAGGTAAACTATCAATCATATTTCATTGATTAATTGCTCTGTACTCAGCTGGGAGGATTCTTTCCTGGGTAACCAACCAACCAATCACATCATCATAAGCTCAGATTTTATTACATCCTTTGAATTGTATTCTGAGGCAAGTCAGCTCTCTCTCTCTCTCTCTCTCTCTCTCTCTCATTGACAAAAATACAAATGGTCACACTCCTTCCTTGTAACAGAGTGATTAGCAGCACAACAGAAACTGATCCATGTTTTTCCTTTTAAAAAATTCTCTGAATCAGTGGCTATCTACAAAATAACCAGTTCTCAAAAAAGCAAAAACAAAAAAGAGGTGAGGGACGAGGTGGTAAAGCATGATCTTCGAATGTTGAGCCTCACTGAGGCGATGACAAGTGACCAAGACCGGGACAATATGCTGTGCTTGAGAAGACTTGTCAAGCCAAGTGAAACTGTAGTCATGACTGTTGCGAGTGTCTTGTGAATGGCACCCATGAAATCGTAGTCATGGACATCACTAGTGTCATGTAAATGGCATGTAAGAAGCATCTGTTACACTGTCGGAGTGGTTGGTGTTAGGAAGGACATCCAGCTGTAGAAACCATGCCACATCAGACTGGAAATTGGTGCAGCTCTATGACTTACCAGTTCCAGTCAAATCGTCTAACCCATGCCAGCATGGAAAGCAGGTGTTAAATGATGATGATTAATGAGTTGTCCAATACTTCTACTCCAGCAAGGATTAAATGTAGTCAAGGATTCCTAGGAGATACCTAATTACACTTGATCCTGGCTTATTTCTTTTTTTATGAAATGTTAACCCTTTTTATACCAACCCACCTGGGACTGCCCCTGGTCCTATGATACAAACTTACTGTTTTTAAATAATCAAAATTTCGTGTGAATTTATGTTCCAAATACTAGTTGAATAATGACAGTTATTTTGGTAAATTGTTCAATATTTTTAAAAATTAATTAAAACAAAGGTGGTGCATTTCAACAGAAATTTGGTCACAAAGGAGTTAATCTTCAAGCACTTTCAGTAAGGTACTTTTCTCAATCACACTCATCCTTCCACTTTGGAAGATTATGCAGGCTATGGACACAACTTGTCACCTGTGAAACTACTTTCAGGTTTATGCTTTTCTATTCAAGTATTATTAAAACTGCAACTTAAATATACTAGTCCTTTCTGTTTTAGTAATTCTGAAATTATTCTTTCTTGCTTGAAACTCGTTTCTTCTTTGTCAGATTATATGTTAATTTAATTTAACTTGAACAAAATCAATTTTTGTGAAGTAGAGAGTTATTTACCTATAGCACTAGCAACAACACCTACTTTTGCTTTCTTCTTCACTCCGAGACAAAGAGCAAAGCTGGAAATGCAGGACTCTTTACTCTTCTTACCAAACTTACTGAAATCTCCAATGAGTATTTCAGTGTGTATTACTGGTACTAACGAATGAAAAACAAAATTGAGCTCAACTCATTCTGATAGTAAAACATTGCACCAGATACAATAAACTGCTTGGTTTGGTTTTCTTTTGCCCAGATGGTCCTGTCTTCACATATCAACCTGACTTATGTCTTTCAGTTCATAAAACGGATTATACTATATATAAAGCACAACCCTTGAGCTGTGGAACTCCTTGTCAGAGAAACTATTACATTCAGTCAATGCTACACTCGTTCTTCAATACCTTTAACAGAGATGTAGCACTCAGCACTTTACTCTGTTCAGTTAACACTAATGCCAAACCAACTCTTAAGGCCTACATAGGCTAAAGAGTAGAGCTCTTCATCTGTGGAACCTGCGTTTGTTTCATAACCAACTGTTTTATCTTTCTACCCATGTGGAACCTATATGGCTTATGGGTACAATAATTCCTCATAAGATGCACATTTTGGGATTAGTGGAAACTGGTGGTGTCAGGAGACTGTTTACAACGACCCAGTAGTTACAATTTGAAGGAGATTTAGCTGCTATTTTCACCTGGTCAAGCAACTATCTAGAACAGTGGTTCTCAAATGATGCACTAATTTGTCTTAATGTATATTTTGGTGTGCCACAGATTCCCAAAAATTAAATTTAAGGCTTTAGAAAATCCATCTTAATGCTTGAGTGTCTTGTAAAAGGAGTTATTGATAATTTTCTTATATAAAAGTATGATTAATAATACAAAATAGTTTACTTCTCTTTTTCTAAATTTTAAACTAATGTGTTTTTTTCTAATTTTCAATGCACAGTGTACCAATAATTTTTTATTTGATCTCTAGTGTGCCATAAAGAGAAATAAGATTTGAGAACCACTGATCAAGAGTTACTGTTACTGACT
>NC_069000.1:21614856-21634856 GCF_001194135.2 Octopus bimaculoides
AATTTCAGTTTTAATTTTAGCCAGTTATTTCATGAAAATTCACTTTTTTTTAACCCCTACAAATATACATAGTTTTTGTTTTCTTTTACTGTTTTTTCTCTTTCATATGGAGCTGGTATGGCCATGGTATATTAAAACACATCTATATATTAATTAACATATACTTGTACATACATGTTTTAATTACAAATGTACAGACATTGAGACATGCCTTTGTAGCATGAACATTGTACCAGTTGACAGAAACTGACCCAATCTTAAGGTAGGGTGATGGGAAATATAACCCTTGGTTTCACATTTTTTAACTTTTGATTTCATGTAATATTTCATGCTTTCCTATGATTTTATTTTATTATGTTTGATTTTTTTCTGTTTGTTTATTGGCATAAAACTTCATGAATGCTTAAAGGCTCTTAATGAATCTGATGAAAGTTATACAGTATGTGTATGTTAGAGAGTGAAAGAACTCGTGTGTATGTGTGTGTCTTTGGCTATGTGTGTACATGCATGCTGAGTGATTTTTAACTATGATGTTCTATTACTTTCAGTTGAAGTGTGCAAATGATTTTTAATTTATTTCTTTCCTGGTGTTTAAATTTTTGATGATGATTGAATAAACAAATTCTGATAATTTTTGCAAGGAAAAATAAAATTTAAAAAATGTGTACCATATGGCTTTGAGTTGAATCAATTTTTTTTTTTTTTGAAAATTTATTAACCTTTTGGTATCTGGAGTGTAGTCACACACTTTGACTCTGTCATTTTATACATGATAGATGTACAGGCAATACCAGTGCAGTTTGTGTGTGTATATATATATGTGTATATATATATATATATATATATATATATATAGTGCAGGCATGGCTGTGTGGTAAGAAGCTTACTCTCCAACCACATTATTCCAGGCTCAGTCCAACTATGTGAAACCTTAGGCAAGTATCTTTTACTATAGCTTCGGACCAACCAAAGCCTTGTGAGTGGATTTGGTAGACAGAAGCCCCTTGTGTGTGTATATTTATATGTGTGTGTGTGTTATTGTCTGTTTGGCAACCAGTGTTAGTGTGTTTACATACCTATAACTTAGCGGTTTGGCAAACGAGACTGATAGAGTAAGTACCGGGCTTAAAAAAGAAAGTACTAGGGTCGATAAATTGTGATAAATATTACCTCTCAATATTAATACAGCCTCTGTTGCTAATATATATGATACAGCAAAGGCGGTGAGCTGGTAGAATCATTAGCATGCTGGGCAAAATGCTAAGCAGCATTTCGTCCATCTTTACGTTCTGAGTTCAAATTCTTTTATTTAAGACAGCATTAGGGGTGTGATTTGAGGGAGATTAGGCTACTATTTCTTTCATTGGCTTGTGTGTGCAGTTTGGTGGTTTATCTTCTCAGCAATGCATATCTATAATGAACAGATATGTAAATAGAACCTGAGCAATAATTCCACAATATCAATACCAGCAACCACATTCCACAAATGCAGAGATGTGAAATCATTTCCTAGCTCATACACAGAATGGTTACCTAACCTACCTGCATGTATGCCTTGCTCTGCCCTAGTCAAATGGGATGTGCTCCATTTCATTTATGGGGTGAATTAACTTCTTATCTGCCTTCATACTATAACACACGACAACTATTACACAATGGATATGTGCCAACTGATGGTATTGCTATTTTTGTCTTGCAAGTTGTTTACTGGTAGCTTTCTGTTTGCCAAGAAAGCATGTACATGTATGTGTGTGTATTTATATATATATATATATATATATACATACATATGGATACACAAACACTTTTATATTAGCTTCTTTGTGTATCATTGCACAGATCATATAAGACTGTTTCTATTTGTTTTCAGTTATCTAAAAGTTATTGCACAATTGCAGACTGAAGCTAAAGCATCTGTTCTTTTGTTTAATAGATAAAGTGGCTATTGTTGAAGTATTTAGCAACAGCCCTTTACATTCAGAGTTCGAGTAACACTAAGGCTAACTGCCCCTTTCATCCTTCTACTATTGATGAAATAAAGTACCAGTCAAGTAAGTACTGGGGTTGATGGTATGAAAACCCCATTGCTCAAAACTGTTGGCCTTGGGCCTAAATGAGAAACCATTATTATTAGTAGTAATATTATGGCAGTGAGCTGGCAGAATCATTAGCACACCAGGCAAAATGTTTAGTGGCATTTTGTTTGTCCTTATGTTCTGAGGTCAAATTCCACCATGGTCGACTTTGCCTTACATCCTTCTGGGGGTCATTGAAATAAGTACCAGTTGAGTGCTGGGGTTGATGTAATTGATTCACCTCTTCCCCTGAAACTGTTGGCCTTGTGCCAAAATTTGAAATTACTACTACTACTCCTGCTGCTGCTGCTGCTGCTACTACAACAAAGGTGGTGAATTGACAGAATCATAACTGTGCCAGGCAAAATGCTTAGTGGCATTTCATCTGTCTTTACATTCTGAGTTCAAATTCCAATGCGGTTGACTTGGCTTTTCATCCTTTCAGGGTGGATAAACTAAGTACCAGTTGAGTACGGGGGTTGATGTAACCGTCAGTAACCTTCTCCACCAAATTTTTAGTCAAATGAAGTGACCCCAGTACTTATTTTTGTGTCAAGCCTGGTACTTATTCCGTCAGAGTCTTTTGTTGAACTGCTAAGTTACAGGGATGTAAACACACTAGTTGTTAAACAGTGGTGGGGGAACAAACACAGACACGAAGACACACACACACACACATATACAGTGGGCTTCTTTCTGTTTCCATCTACCAAATTGACTCACAAGCCTTCGGTTGGCTTGAACAGTTGTCCAAGATGCCACGAAGTTGGACTGAACCAGAACCATGTTGCTGGGATGCAAGCTTTGTATTACACAGCCACACCTGCACCTATATCAGCAAAAAAAAAAAAAAAAATTGTAGCATGTTTACATCTGTGTAAAACAACAGACACATGTCACAATGAAATTGGTTGGTTGTTCAGTTACTATTAGCCCTAGGTGGAGGCGCAATGGCCCAGTGGTTAGGGCAGCGGACTCGCGGTCATAGAATCGCGGTTTCGATTCCCAGACCGAGTGTTGTGAGTGTTTATTGAGCGAAAAACACCTAAAGCTCCACAAGGCTCCGGCAGGGGATGGTGGCGAACCCTGCTGTACTCTTTCACCACAACTTTCTCTCACTCTTTCTTCTTATTTCTGTTGTACCTATATTTCGAAGGGCCAGCCTTGTCACACGCTGAATATCTCCGAGAACTATTCTTTAGGGTACACGTGTCTGTGGAGTACTCAGCCACTTGCACGTTAATTTCATGAGCAGGCTGTTCCGTTGATCGGATCAAATGGATCCCTCATCGTCGTAACTGATGGAGTGCCAACCATTAGCCCTAGATTCACTTATGCCACATTACCAGTGAAAATATTTGTCAATTCCTTTCTGTTGGACCTTCCTTTAACTGTAAAAAAGGGTAGTGTGTCTCAAACAGTACATTGCAATGTGTACATAGGTGTACTGTGGATTTTTTAAACATAGTTTTGGTCCTTGAAAAATCCTTATTGATGATGTTTGAGCATCTTGAATAATTCATAAGCCCAACATATGTGTGTGTGTGTGTCTGTGTCTGTCCTCACCACTGCTTGACAATCAGTGTTGGTTTGTTTATGTCCTCATAACTTAGGAATTTGGTAAAAGAGATCTATAGAAGAAGTACCAGACTTTACAGAAAATAAGTGCTGGTGTCTGTTTGTTTGACTAAACCCCTCAAGGCAGTGCACCAGAATGGCCACAGTCCACTGACAGAAATACATAAAAGATATAAGACAAGTCGGATTAATAAAACAAGATAAGCAATAGTTTTCTTTCTTTTTTTTTTTTTTTGATTTTCTCTAAATTTCTAACTTAAAAGTTTTTAAAACTTTCCATAGAAGGACATCACTAATGTTTTATTTGATCTTTAACCCTTCAGCATTCAGATAACTGTGTCAATATAAAATAAGTAGACTATTTAGGCCAGATATGGCTGATTTAAACATCAAAGGGTTAATATGCCATGAGCTACAAAACAAAAAAGATTGAGAATCAACCAATTTAGGATTTCATTGGGTAAAAACAGATTTTAAAAAAAATTATTTTACACCAGAATATGAAGATGTGATAAGTCTCAATTAGGCAGACATTGGTTATTAGATAATGATAATCAATTTCAGGGAGTAGGTTACTGTAAACTTAGTGTTACTCACAAATGCAACCATACAAAAATAATGAAATCTCTCTTACTTATTCCAGTATCATTTTTATTGATCAAGGTGAGTTGAAAGGTTAAGTTGACCTCCACTTGAGTTAAATATAGAAAGTAAGCTATCAGACAGTTCTACAATTACAGTTCTAGACCAGTTCTGTTTCTATCACTGGTCTATTGTTCTTCTGCATTGTCCTGGATGTTTTTGACAAACATCACTGTTCAGCAGACTGGTCTGAATTGGGTATGTTATAGCTAAAGTTAGGACTTAAAAATTGTGTAGTCTTAGTAGTTTACACAGAAAGGAGTTGACTTGTGTACATAGAAGCTACTTCTCTGATTGGACTGCAACTCAAAAAAAGTATGTGGGAAGAATGAGTTCAAATCATAAAAATCCAGATGGCTTATCTCGATCTTAATGTAAATGTATTAGAGGAAGACAGACAAAAAGCAATCAGTCACAGAAAGCTTTGATGTGTATGAAGAACATTGTCATGACAACATGGTGTTACAATATCTTAGTTAATTTACAAAACAGAAAATGAGATAAGAATCAGTTGAAAAGAAGGAATTTTATGCTTTATCCTGTTTCAAGTATAAGGTCTGTCAGATAGAAAAACTGAGTGTATATTTGAGGAAAGAAAGAAGCTATACTTAATGTTAAAGAGTTTTGCAAAGTTGAAAGTATAATCATATACTGAACTTACTAAAGTGATAGCAACTGATGAAATAAATATACATAACTGTATATTTGTAGGTATATATACATATATATGTGGAGGCGCAATGGCCCAGTGGTTAGGGCAGTGGACTCATGGTCATAAGATCGCGGTTTCGATTCCCAGACCGGGCGTTGTGAGTGTTTATTGAGCGAAAACCCCTAAAGCTCCACAAGGCTCCGGCAGGGGATGGTGGCGAACCCTGCTGTACTCTTCCACCACAACTTTCTCTCACTCTTACTTCCTGTTTCTGTTGTGCCTGTAATTCAAAGGGTCAGCCTTGTCACACTGTGTCGCACTGAATATCCCCGAGAACTACGTTAAGGGTACACATGTCTGTGGAGTGCTCAGCCACTTGCACGTTAATTTCACGAGCAGACTGTTCCATTGATCAGATCAACTGGAACCCTCGACATTGTAAGCGATGGAGTGCTAACAATACATATATATAGAGAGAGGTTTATATTGGAAACTGTGTTATTCTCATGAGACATGAACATTTACAAAAAGAAGGTGTTGGAGTGTTATATTTCAAGTAACTGGAGACTAGTAAATCCAGCCTGAACTGTTATATGTGAGACAAAATTGCTGAGTAAAGTGCTAAATTGAAGGACCCAAAGGTAGTAATGTGGGACTTTAACAATGAATCACTTGTTGAATTGCAACACAAACACCAAATAAGATTATCCCTTTCTATTTCATTACATAATTACAATAATTATTTTACTTAAGCAGTTAATAAATGCAGGAAAATTTTCTCAACATTCAGGGCACAGGTGTAGTTGTGTGTAGCACGCCAAGTGAAATGCTTAGCGGTATTTCGTACGTCTTTACGTTCTGTGTTCAAATTCCGCCGAGGTCGACTTTGCCTTTCATCCTTTCGGGGTCGATAAATTAAGTACCAGTTACGCACTGGAGTCGATATAATCGACTTAATCCCTTTGTCCTTGTTTGTCCCCTCTATGTTTAGCCCCTTGTGGGCAGTAAAGAAATAAGAAGCTTGCTTCCCAGCCATATGGCTTTCTCTCTCTCTCTCTCTCTCTCTCTCTCTCTCTCTACATATATATATATATATATATATAAACACACCAACACCAGTTGTCAAGCAGTAGTGGGGGCAAATACATACACACACTATAGCCTTGTGCTGACTTGTGAGTGGATGTTGTAGACGGAAACTGAAAGAATCTCATCAAATATATATGTGTGTGTCTGTGTGTAAGTGTTTGTCTCCCACCACTGCTTGACAACTGGTGTTGGTGTGTTTATGTCCCCACCACTTAGTGGTTCAGCAAAAGAGACCAATAGAATAAGTACCAGACTTTACAAAAAAATAAGTACAGGGGTTGATTTGTTTGACTAACATTTTTCAAGGCAGTACCCCAGCATGGCCACAGTTTTATGACTGAAACAAGAAATAAAAGATATACGTTCAGACCTAGCTGAGTGTTTAAGAAGTTTCCTTTACAACCACATGATTTTGAGTATGAAACCACTGCTACTGTGGCCTTAGTTTGCCCATACCTTAAGTATGAAATTTCACAGATGGGAACTGTGCAGAAGCCTGCTATATATGTGTTTATTGGTAAGGAATTACCAATAAATTGGTGCATAAAACAAAAGTGTCTTGTGGAATCTATTCAATACAAGTTGCTTCCTTTTGTGATGAAGAGAAATTAACTATTCCATAGAGATTGATAAATTAAATTCCAGACAAAGTACTGGGTTCATTATAATTGACTAAATTGCCTTGAAGATAATGCCCCAAAAAACAGCATTTACAAGACTGAAAATAGTGAAAGAATGATATATTACATTGTGGTTGCATGCGTTTTGCTCAACTAACAATAATTTTCATCATTGACAGAAGTTATTTTGTTACGAACTGATATAATTTAGAAAAAATATAAAATAAATTCCAGATAAATAAAAAAAGAGGATTTTTCTATTGTTTTACTTAGTAAGAATTGATTAAATTTTGGATTTATTAGCATCAGTTTGTTTCTGTCAAGAAACCAGAGGAAATGATCTAGAAATCACAGACAAAACAAGGTGGACATTACACTTTTAATGTTTTTTGTGGTTTCATCAGAGGAGAAAAGGCCAACATTTCTGTCATTTATTTTTTCTTTTGTCAGGGCCTCCAGGACTGACTGGGGAAAGGTAGAAAGTTATCTTAAGACTGGAGATCAGGTATAGATGCTTGTAACAGAATGAACACCACTAAAGACACCCATGGCCCAAGTGGTTATGTTAAACTGGGTGCTGCCACCCCAAAACAGGAATTTTTGCAGTTTCTAACAAACTTCACTCACAAGTCTTTGGTTGACACAACACTATGGTAGAAGAGACTTATTCAAGATGCTACACAGTAAAATTAAATCAAAAGCTATCTAGCCATGAAGTAAACATTTTAATCATATATCATGGTAGATGAAGGAACATTGGTAGGGATGCACAACAAACTTTCAATGGTGTCAAAATGACCCAGCAATGTCATTATAATCTAATTCTTCCAGGTTTATAACAGAGAAAGTATGCAGTTTTAATAGACTGTTGTCCATAAATAAAGAATTTGGTTGACATGACAATAAATATCATGTTGTCAAATCCATATGTTTGTCTTAGTTCACAAGTAGGCCACACATAAATCTTTACTATAAACAGGGCAAACAGTTGAAAAGGTAACATTTGCTTCAACTTCTAAATAACGGTAATGTCCAAACTAGTTATTATTTCCACGTCTTGAATTTTCTCTGATTAATAAACCAGGTTATTTGTTTTTTAAAAAAAGCTTTAATCCATGATCCATTACACTGGTATGTATTTGGGAATTTTAAAAAATTTTTATTTCTATTCATGAATGTGATCTTATGTGTTTCTTGGGCTGGTGATTTTAAATATCTAAACCATTTTGTTCTTTCACATAAAGCTTTTTAATAAAATACAAATTAATGATTAAAAAAAATGTGAACTTTTAATAAATTGTTACTTTATTAAAATGAAACAAGAAATCATGGAAAAGCATATTCTGCTAGTTTTAAGAACATATGTATTCCAAATCAACATGAAATGAATAATGAATCATTAACATCAGATCAAATGAATGTTAAAAAATATATGCTCCTAATGGTTGATTCAAATGAAAGAGGACTGCTTTGAATTTCGCTTGTGTCGTGCATCTCGACCATCACGTGCCAATGACCAGCAGTAATTCACAATCATACTGACATTCCATTTGCCCTGGTATTAAGCTTCCATGGTGCAAATATCTGGATAGAATCACTCTCCTTGTTCCTCACTGTAGTTTCCACAATTCTCGGGAAAATAGTCAAGATGTGAGTGCAAAAACTGCATCTTGACACTCATTCTAGACTCAAGTTGTTGGAAACTTGAAATCAGATCTTGGATCACTTTTTCATATTCTGGGGAGTGGCTATTTCTCAAGAAGTTTTGGACCATCTGCTTGAAGGAAAACCATTCACCTCAATACCTGCTAATGCTTCTTCAAAATACTTGTCCTTCATCAATTCCCTAATCTGATGGCCAACAAAGATTCCTGCTTTTACTTATACAAGGAAACTTTGACTCCAGGTACTTGAAAGCAACTCCATTCTTGTTCAGAGCTTTCACAAAATGTTTCATAAGCCCTAGTTTGATGTGGAGTAGTGGCAGCAGAATTTTCTTGGAGTCAACTTGTGGCACAGCTTTCACGTGATTTCTGCGTAAGAAACTGGTTCTTGGTGGTCAGTCTTTTTGTTCATAGTGCTGGCTGTCTGCCCTACTACTCCAAAGACAAAGGAAACAGGGATACTTGGTGTATCCTCTTTAAAGATCTAGTAGGAGAGCAATGACTTTTAAATCACTACAAATGAGAAAATTGTGATCATGGTACTTGATGACAGTTATTAATGTCTTCATATTTCCATAAATTTCTTACATTTAGACACTGTTGCCAATTGACACAGATGCAGCTGTGTTGTCATTGTAGAGATGAACAGCTTTTAAATTTCTGTTAGAAGAATCAATGAAGAGTCTCCGTTCATCTACTTTGTATGACATCCCATGTGTTCAATAAGGCTAGAAATATTTGAGCAGTAAACTAAGGAATCCTGTTTCTCAAAGAACTCAGTGAATTCCACCTCACAATGATGGCACCAAGCAAATGTTGTTCCAGGAACTAGAAACCTGTGTCCCTTCAGTCTAGATCTAGAGTAAAGTTACTGTGCACTTTCGTTTGGAAGGTTAAGGTCTCTCACCAAGTCACTTAGCTCAACTTGGTTGAAAAGTTTGGGATCGTCATTTGTTGGTGGTTCATAGTCTACTTCGATCTCTTTTGTACCACCAGTATCAGACTCTGATGAAATTTTCCATGTCTCAGATGGCACAGGTACAGAAATACCATCTGAGTGTGGAACAAGCCTTATTGCTGATGGAATATTTAGGTATATAATGTGATCCTTAGTCTTGTTGAATCCAGCTATTTTAGTCATACAGAAGTATCAGTCGTCATAATAGTTCATCTACTTTCGCCATGCCATTGGTACTCTAAAGGGTATACATTTCAGTTTTCCAACTGACCACATTTAGAGCTTACTAATGCAACTCTTGCAAGCTCTGTGAGGTGCAAATGCCTTGTCCTGGTCTCTCAACCTTGCAGCCAAAATAAGCTAAGTAGCAGCGCTTCAACAAAGGAGTAATATATTGCTCTGGGAATCCGAAGGGGTAAATTACCTGCAGACATAGCAAAATATGGCTGGTGAATTTATGCAGCCTCTAGATATTTTCACTAAAAAAAAAAAAAATTAGATTTAATATTTAAGTCAATATAAGGTAAGCATTTTCATTGGTATACGTATATTATACAAAGAGAAAAGTAACGTTTCTGTATAACTTGAGAACCTGATGTAAAAGAGATGAGTAGAAAATACTTTGAATCACTATTTTTAAAATATATTTTGAAAAAGATACCATACAATCAATAAAGAAAACCCATGCAGACCAGTGTTATTAAGCTGCACCCTCTTTTTATCACTTCTTACCATTATTTCAACAGAATTTGCCCTTATTTTCACTTCAGACTTAGTTGCACAAAATCACAGGTATTCCTTCATTCCAAGGATTATCATCCTGTAGAATTCCTTTTGCCTTTCTCACATTCCATCTATTGACTTCAGATCAGTACTTCCATGAACTATGGTGAGTGTTCTCACAAGCTATTCCTCTCCTCCTATATGGAAATACACACACATGCTTTTATACACAGGTACATAACAAATATGCCTCCAGCTCATGTCAAACAAGAATGGTGAATTGATTTACTAGAGTTAACAATCAAATCAGCTTCAAATCACACCCTAACATATTTAAAAAGAAGGAAGACATGTATCTAGGAAAATGTAGTCCTGGATACACTACATTTTGAAAAATGTGATGGTTACAGCTCAATTAGAGTTGACCAAGGGTTAAACAACATACACTAGCTCAAAAATTCAAACACACAGTATAACTAAATTTTACACGGCTTACTAAAGTTACCATTTTTTTAAGAAATGACATGGCAATGAATACAGAAACCAGAGAAATTTTCTTAAACCTTTAATTTGAATCTAGAGAAACTTTCTGGTGTGGTTTAAGCCCTGATTAACCATATTCAAGCAAATATACACTCTTTCTAACTATGACACTCCACCCACCCAGACATAGAGTTCTTGAGAAAACATTAATCTAACTGTTTCGTCTTCTTTTATAAAGCAAAATGGTTTATAGACATATTGTATCAGTTACAGAAGTCAACTGATGCTTTATTTTTATCTATCTTGAAGGGATGAAAGGTAGAGCTGACTTCAGTGGCATTTGAATTCAGTATATGAAAAAAAACAAAAAAAACTATCAATAAATACCATAAGTATTTTGTACAACACTAATGATTCTGTTAGTTTACCAATTTGAGTGTAATTTGATTCCCACATCTAGCAGCTTGAGCTACTTTATGGAGACTCCCTCAACATAAACAAGACACCAAGAAGACAACCCAAACACTCAGTCTGCAAGAATAGCAGCCAAATTTCCCACGAATCCTATAATGGTAGCTTTAAAAAAAATGGAAGAATATATTAGATAATGTGGTTCTATATACATGTATAAAAGACATGATGGTTATGGGCTGGAATTCCCTCACTTATAGGTTTATGTGATTAGGCCTAACGAGAGACTAAGCAAGAACTCGAGAGTTTCAAACCAAGGAAGGAACCTCTAAGTGGTTGATTGAACAGCTAGAAATAGCAGCCAGGTTTCATTCAAATCATTTTAAAGAGAATACAATAAGTAATGTAGTCCTAGATATATTAAGTTTGAATAAAAGACGAGACGGTCACGGCTGTAATGCATCTGATCATATGTCGACTTGATTAGAGTTGAGCAAGAGCTAAGCAACCACAACAGGAACCCTTCAGCTGGTCGCTCAAACAGCCAAGATAGCACCCAAATCACACTCGACTGCATTTTAAAAGGACACATTCGAAAATGTAGTCCTAGATATATTAAGTCTGAAGCGAAGACGAAATAGCCAAGTTTGGAATATCTTTGATCATAAAGCCTACTCAATTTAAATCAAACCCTCTACGTAAAAGATAATAAAAAATCTTTTATAACAGTTGTTAGAAAAACCAAAGAACACCGACAAGCAGATGTGAATTGAGATAGCAGACTTGCGTAGAAATACATACGCTGATAACAGTGATCGCGATTGCGACTGATTAAAATTAAACTGCAAAGAATAAAATGAGAACAAGAATCAAGATCGGTGGTAAGGCTTCAAACTCATTCAGTTATCACATTCGAATCTCCTGCATTGATATTTTCAACGACCTAACCACTTAGACAAAATATCCAGGTGATGTTTAAGTTTTAGTAACAGACCCGAAAGGTGGTTAACTCACATTTCAAGGATCGGTTACTAAATGGAAAATTTCTATTTTTCCAATAGGTTAATTCTTTCCCAACAATTTTGCTAATTTAGTCGCAAAAATGTTTTACGTCATAGCGAGTGACAAAACTGTTAATTTAGTTCAATACAAGCGTAGCAGAAAAGCCAAGTTGCACCTTGTAATAAATCTAATTCTTAGATATGAATCCTATAGTGTGAGTACAGGAGCTCCTAACTTGGTCAGATCGGCCGAAAGAGGCAGCTATGGTTCTTTTCTTTTTTTTTTCCGAAGGATCACTTAAAGCACAAAAGGGTGGAGGACCAAACAGCTTTTTTTTTCATGTCTGTATCAATCATTCGAGGATATAAAAACCACACTTCCCATTCGTGATTTTTAAGACGGCAGAGTAAGTGAAAAAAAAAAATTATATATATATATATATATATTAAAAATACGTGAGTCGTACTAGTCATTCGGCCATCTAATCTGGGAGCTATTCAACAACGTCTCCTGGTTATTACATAACGAATCCGTCAAAATGTGTTTTAGTTTTATAACTAATGTTTTCTTGCAACGAAAACAATGCTGCAGGTTTCTAGGAAATGATAAACGAAAAGAAAGTTATCACTGTTGCACAAGTGAAATGAAATGCTTACAATTGGGGAAAAGAAACCTAAACTCCAAACTCAGGATCTCTATGAGTTTTATTCACAAGCCTCTGAGTGGGTGCTCGGTTTACTAAAAATATCAGCCAAAGCTTCCTTAAATAATACTCTGCATTGGATAATGTGGCCATAGATGCACCGTGCATAGGAAAAAGCAAGGAGGATCACGACTGGAATGCCTTCGATCATAGGGTCTGCTCCATCAGGGCTGACCTGGGTCTAAGCAGCAGCAACGCACGTCTTTATAAAATAATGATTTATATCTAAGGTTAGTATAGGGATTGAATCGATGTAGAATGATATTGGTGCGAGAGGGACAAATAGACGACTGAGTATTATAATTTAAAAAAACGAAACAAAAAAGGAACCATGTAGTTGGGAAGCAAACTTCTCGACCACATAGCCATAAAGGCTATCTTCCTTTTTAACCAATTTTCAGATCTTGACATTATGGAATGTTAATCAACTGAGCTGTTCTCTCTTCTAGGGAGAGGTTAGCCTGTCCCTGGGTTGTCATAAAGAACAATCCTGGTCGAAAACACATTATATCAAAGACATTCCAGGCATGACCATTTCATTTCATTTACATCGGACTATGTTATCTAACATGCCATTTTTTTTAAAGACGATAAGGTGTGATTTGAGATTTGGTTGCTATGTCTAACAGGTCGAACGATCATGTAGTTTTCCTCGTTGACTCGAATTTTTTTTAGCGTAGGTGTGGAATGAAACCAGATTGTCTGGTTATGCAATAAATATATCGATCAGACTGACCGAGCTAAAGAGACAAATAACTATGATTACAATGGACCGACCACAAAATAGTTAATAAATCGTATTCTCTTGACCAGACAGGTCACAGCCTGTAGATATTGATTCTTTAGTTTTGATGTTTACCGAGAGATAGGGACGTGTGTTCCTGCTATCCATCATCAAAGTCGGTTACAACTGTCTTACTAACCGCAGGTTACAACTGAGTCCTTAAGTTTCTGACAGTAAGCCAAATAAACTCACAGAGATAAGTAGATATTCGACTCATTAAAACAATGTTTCGCAATAAAATTAACGACAAAGAAAGTTTTGTTTTTCCTTTTTTTTTAATGAAACAGTTTCCTTCCACCCATTCATTACATACCGTCTCTTACTCATTCTACATAACCTTCTTCCCAACTATAGATGACCAGCAACTCATGCGCAGACACACATACGGAAAAATCGAAAGAATAGTTCTTGAAAATGAAATTGTTATTAATATGTTCAGGAAAAAATCTGTTTAATAAACCGTTGAAATGTGCACTTATCAATCTGTATTTGCTAAGGTTTGGCGAAAAATGTATTGCAGATTAAAGAGACAATATATATATATATATATATAAACAAAACAAACGGAAGCGAACTGGCTCTGACAGAATAGTCTTAAGCCCAGTATTACATTCCTGAGACATATTAACCCTTTCAATGTCACGTCAGCCTGGTAAGCATGTTTTGAACATCTGTCTTACAGCTTAGGCTAGATTATAGTGGCAGCAAAGTGGTTGAGTGTCGATAGCTGATATATTTAACTGGTTCCAAACCTCGATATCTGTTCGAGCATCGATACTCCGCCCCTCATTTTCACCTCTATCTCAACTTATCCGAAGACAACACGATTTCATGTAATGAAGAACACTGCCATGCAGTAGTAACCGCCGTCACTACTGAGAAATATCGACTGGAAAGGGTTAAAGCACGTGAATTGCTGATTATATTGATGAAGTGAAACTGGAGAACTGTTAATATGACAAGCCTTGTGCAAAACAAATCCAACCTTCAACATTTGTAGTCTTCGTGCTACGCTGAAAAAATTTCATTAACAACTTGTTTTTAAAATCTGAATCAAAATGTAGTTTAGTTACGCAAATTTTTATTTATCAATTCAAAGATGTGTTACTGTTTTTTCCTAACCACCTGCTGTTGCAGTGTTTAAAATAACTATTATTGATTTTTCTCTTTTTAATGCTAAAACTATGAGATTCTTTACGTTTAACAATCTACAATAACACATCTGTGAACAGAACGACAGTTTTCTTTTCAACATAACATTTATATGTTTTTAATGACAATATGTGGCAAATACCACAGAGTAAGTTCCTAGCAAATAGAGTCTGCAACATGGTTTTCATTCTCGTTAGTAACAATTTCACTTGATCTTCCATCGCTAAAGTATTTGAGGCATGAACGTCACACAACTTCTTTCTCTCCTCCATGAATCCGAAGTCCTGTGCAATGACAACACACATTATGCGACTCTACAAAGTTGGACTTAAGTTTTTTTATCTATGTCGCGATAGAAGGGACTGATTTCGATGAAATATATATTTATAATACATCGACGGAAATGAAGGATAAACAGTGACAGTCTGGAGGACATCAAGGAACTGTTGAGTCGATATCTTAAGCTCCATTTATTTTAATGGAAGGAAAAGAAAGAATAACACCAACATATCCGTCAAAAAACAACAAACAAAAAAACATCTTCGTTGATGTCGATACAGTGAACTTGTAACTTAATTCTTTAATCATAACTAACGAAAATGAAACTTATTTAATTTCCTCTTTCCAGTATTTATATCACGGACACAGAACTATATCCCATAACAATTAAATTTAGATTGTAATGCATTTTCGGACACGAAGTGTTTGTTTAAATACATTTTGTAAACAATCGAAGCTCAAAGGATTCTCGCGGTGGAATGAATGAAAGAAAAAAAAAAAGTATTATGTATTAATATATATGTCTATACAGATGTATAACTGTGACAATCAGGAATCTATCGAAAGTTTTAAACGTCACCTGTAATAGTAATGAATTTGAAACGATTAATAAGTGAAGAATTAAAAAAAATTCAGAAGATAGCTGAATACGACAGGTCCTTGTTGCATGTGGAGAGTATCTTAACTCTTCCTTTCTCTTTGATGGCAGAATATATTTTTGAAAAATATATATATACTTAAATACTTATTAATATATTACCTCATTTTAATCAGTTTCTATGTTTTTTTTAAAAAAAGAGAAAATTCGTGAAGAATACGATAAATTACAACAAAATGAAATTTCTCTTCGCTGAGAAGATTGTTTATACAAGTCAAATTTTCCTTGAAACTTTTACCCTGAAACCAGAGATGTTTATAGCACACATTAGAATATAATGAATAAATAAGGAGAATATATTAAACTTTAGTACGAAAATAAATCTAAAATAAAGAATGCTGGCATTCAGCAATGCAGTAAGATTGTTACAGTAGGAATATAGGCTAGCCGAGCTGATATTCTATTGTAGACTTGTTTCGAGGCTACGCACGCCGGGTCGAGTATTCTGAAGATGGCGGGTGTTTTGTTTGAAGATATTTTCGACGTAAAGGATCTTGATCCCGATGGCAAGAAATTCGACAGAGGTGAGTGTTTAAAAACCTCAACTATTAGATTCTATTCGTTTCATACTGCGCAGTCATGATATGCTTTTATCTCGTTATCGCTTCATTTGTTCACTAAACAGTCCTACAAGCCATCGCCACGTTTTTCTTTTAGTTTCTTCCTGTCTTACACTTCGACTTTCTATTATTCCAATAAACTCGTGACTCTCTCTCCTTCTCTCGCTCTCTCTCTGCTAATAACCACGACGCTTTTTTTTTTACCATCTCTTTTTCAATACATTCTTCTGTATCTTCAAACTATTTGCAAAATTCATGCTTATTTTAGTTGACTAAATGAATGACTTAATTGTTGCCACTCTAAGTTTTCTGAAAATTAAACAGACATAATTAATCAGTGTTCGAAAACATTATTATTTTGGATTTTAGCGCAACTTCTTACCACTGATTCAAAGAATCAATCGCAGTTCTTTCTGATTTGAATAGCTTTTCTCTTTCTTTTTTAATTTTCACTCAGATTAGTTATAGCTTTTAATATTTATTTTGATTTTTATGAATTGTGTATGTGTGTGCGTGCACACACACACACATACATACATATATACATATATATTATATGCATTGTTATTTTCCGCAATATTTCATTGACGATGAACCCAGAATCGTTCGGTGTCCAATTTGCTTTCCACACGTGATATTGCGAACCACCTGATCGATCTTGTAATTAGGATTCAGTTAGAGATAACGCTAGTTGGGTTTTCTTTTACGTTTTACAACTTCACACCTGACTTCGTTTTTCTGTCTACGAGCCAAGATGAGAGCCTCTATGCGGTAACGACCTGTTAGAAACATCAGCTAAATTCCCCCAAATCACTGCGTCTTAAAAAAAAAAAAAAAAAAGGGGGATAAATATATCTAGACATAGATATTCTTAAATACGGGTGGTCATGGTTGAAACAACGAAGGTCTTCTAAATTAAAACTGACCTGGGGGCAAGCCATAATCTACGGAGTCAGTTTTTTCCTGCTAGAAATAGCAGTTAAATTTTAACCCACGCCCAACCATCTTAAAGGAAAGACAGTTAATGTAGTTTTAGATAAATGAGATGGCTCGACCAAGTCTGACCTGGGGCTAAATAATTATTACTACTCGAGCCAATAAAGGAACCTCTGGTCATCCAGTCTGCTAGAAACAGTCACACCCTACAATTTTGGAAAGGAGGGACTCCTGCCAATAACGCGGTCTTAGATGTATATGCCCGAAAAAAATGGGATGTCACGACTGGAACGCCTCTGATCATAAGTCAGATCGCGCTGGGGCTAGATGACAAGTACAACTACATAGGAATTATTGGTTCTGTAATTTCGAGGTAGATTAAAGGAAAAATAAAAAGACCTTTCGCCATTACCCTTTCAAAATATTTCCTAATTCTATGTAATAAAGATGCCGTGTATTTTTCAGTGGACAGTATTTTTATTACAAATCACCATCCTCATTATTACGTTGCAAAACCGATTATGGAATGCTGTTATTTTAAAATGCATGACTTTCACCGAAAAATAACTTGGAACAATTTCAGAAAGCCGGTTCCCATCTTTCCTTCCAACCGCACGTGATTAATAAATAAAACAAAAATTTTTTTTCTGCTTTCAGTTTCGTTATTGCGCAATAACTGCTAAAAGTTGTATTGAGAAGATTAATTAATTTACAGATTAAACCTAATTTCTTCGGTGAAGACATACCCCCCCCCACACACTCACACCTCCCAGCACGCGCACCTTATCAATAATTTATGTCGATTATTTTCTTAGTTCCCACTCGAAATTTTACTCACTGATTCGACCCCTTGAACGTTTTGATAGCCATACGTACATCCCGTTTCAATTTGTTCTTATTTCTTTTATAAATTAACTTGCTAAATTACAGTTCTATTATAATGAAGTGAGCTTGTCTAGTCTTTTCTCCTCTACTCTTCCTGTCATCTTAAACATATCTATCTGCCTGCCAGGTGTGTTCATTTGCAATAAGAATAGCTCGTTTGTCATGATGATAATATATATATATATGACATAAATTTTTTTTCTGTATGTATTTGGACGTATATTTATAGCTAAGTCAAAACAAGAAATCGATTTTTATGGCTTAGATAGTAGAACGTTGGAGTAAATCATGACAATGTTTAGTTCCATTCTGCAAACTCAGTTTCCACAGGTCAAATCTCATGCGAGTTGACTTTTTCTTTTCATCCGTTAGGGTCTGTTATCTTCGATACATATTGTACAAATATTCTTGTTTGTCAAAAGAAATTCATTTTTAGTTGAATTTCCCCACTCTAAAGAGATAAAGGAACTGTTAACAATATTCTGAAAATTTACCAGACAGAATTGTTTGAAGTTCGGGGAGAGAGGGAGAGAGAGAAGTTATGAAGTTAATCTCATACAAGAAGAGTTTAGTCATATCTGTGGGTTTAACTATTTAACAACATCTGTCACAGAACAGGTGTTGCCTGTTATGATTATTAACATCAGGTTGCAATTTTACTTTATGTTTCTTTGTAGCCACATATACACATATCTGTACATATTTTTGTTTTATATGTATTTTTCTCTTAGCATAATTGGAAGAGATTTGCAAACTTATATGTTCAAACATATATGTTTGTATATAACTCTGTGTGTGTGTGTGTGTGTATGAAGAAATGAATAAAACATTTTGAGGTTTGTAGGCTTGAAATGATTTGAAGCATGATAGCTTGTCTCAAGATGTTATGATAGGCAAAACTTTGTGCAAAAAGATGTGACATTTCCCTGAGTAACTGTAGAAAGAAAGAAGTTTATGTACAAGAGATTACTGACCAGAGGTGTATCATGGACAGTGTAGAAATAGTCTTTCTCCAGAGAAACCTGTAGCAGATCTCTTTGAGGCAATTGTAAATGAAACAGTTTTAGATGTATTTATTTCTATTTACATATCTGTGCAGTCTATTAGGTCTGTGCATGCTAATGGTAACCATGTCATTAGCCCTTTAGTGACTATATATATATATATAATCTAATGAAACACTCTTATGTGTTTTTAATTTTGAAAATAGTCATGAATTGGCAGGGGTGTGTACAAAAATATCTATGTCACTTATTAGTTTATTAAGCTGATGTTTGGAATGTAGCTAAAGTTTTTACACATAATTATGATGACAGGTTTTAATTTAATTATGAACATTTTAAAATACTGGTAGAAGCAAGGTGGTTTCAGGTAGGTTGATGTAAGTGTTCAGCTGACAGAAAGAGTACCAGTCTACATTGCAGGTAGCTTTTTATTTTTTGTTATATGAGAAGAATTAAATTGTGTACTGCAAGCTAATGAGCTGATTTTTGTTTTTACAATGTTGCTGCTGTTTACATCACTCTGTTGAGGGTTAAGTGTATTAACCACTTGTACTTCAATGACTGAATATCAACAAACTGTTGGCTTGTTGTTTGTTTGTCTATCTTCTACTCTATCATGTTTTTGATTGAGATCACAAAGACTTGGAAAGTTGTGATAAGCTTTTAATCAACTGGTACCAGTCATCAAGAACCACAAACAGTTGTCTGATTAGTATATGAGTGAAACAGCTTTGTCTAATATATATAGAAAGGTGGGTAATCCATGTACATAGTAAGTGCACAAGAGATGCAGTGTGGTCTCTAGTAAACTGATTTTAAAACAGACCTTTTGATGCACAGATGCATCAGAGTAGCTAATAACATAACAACAGAGCAGTTCTATTTGCAGGAAAAGATAGGAAGTAAGTTCTGTTATGTTAGGTGATATAATTGTTGTTGTACTTCTTAGTGAGAGCAAGAGAATAATATTTGATTATTTAACCCCTAAAACAAATAAATGGAAATAAAACATTTTATTTTCTTAGTCAGAACCAGGATGTATTTCCCATTAATCATTGTTATATCCACTGATATTTGAAAGATATGTTGCTTTCTACAGAAGTGTATATGTATTTTCTATGCTATTTAATTTTACTTGTGAC
>NC_069000.1:21639052-21639633 GCF_001194135.2 Octopus bimaculoides
TATATATATATATATATGTATATACATACATACATATACATATATATACATATATATATAGACGTACATATACATATATATATATATGCTGAGACTCCCTTTGATCATGACTGACCATGCGATTGCACCCAAAAAGTTACCCTCCCAGGCAAAAGTCTGGGTAAGGTTGTTTATGGAAGACCAGCAGTCACCCATGCACGCTAGCCTCCCCTGTCCATGCCATCAGTGTTATCCAAGGGAAAGGCAAAGGCCGATATAGCTTGGCACCTGTGACGTCGCAACTCATTTCTACAGCTGAGTGAATTGGAGCAACATGAAATAAAGCGTCTTGCTCAAGAACACAACATGCAGCCTGGTCCAGGGTTCGAACTCACAACCTCATGATTATAAGCTCGATGCTCTAACCACTGAGCCATGCGCCTTCACATAAACATACATACATATATATATATGCATATATACATACATATATGCACATACATTTACACGCGTATATATATATGCATATATACATACATATATGCACATACATTTACACGCATATATATATATATATATATATATATATATATATATATATA
>NC_069000.1:21639643-21640627 GCF_001194135.2 Octopus bimaculoides
TGGTGTAGCCATCTGGTTTCACCAGTACTCAATCAAATCGTCCAACCCATGCTAGCATGGAAAGCGGACGTTAAACGAAGATGATGATGATGATGATATATATACACTTAGAGAATCATCTCGATGCAACATGTCAGCTACTAGGAAAGAGTTAAAGAATTAAAACTCTTCTCCCGGGAACAAAGGCGGGAGATATACGCATTGATATACATCTGGAAAATCCTAGAAGGACTTGTACCAATCTTTGGCATTGAAAGTTACGCAAATTGCAGAACGGGGTGCCACTGAATAGTGCCAAAGGTCCTAGCATCGCCATCAAGATACAGGACAATATACTGCAACAGCTTGAGCTTCAAGGGCCCACAGCTCTTTAATATCCTTCCAAAATGCCTGAGAGACCAGCATGGCGTGGATGTAAGTGTCTTTAAAACAAAACTAGATCTCTTCCTGTTACGGGTTCCAGACAAGCCTACCGCACGGCAGGAAACACGGATGAGGGCAGCAACATCAAACTCCCTCATTGACCAAATGCCACATATCAGAAGAGGATCCATATAATGGTGTAGCTGAATCAACAGTGGTGCTCCAGCATGACCGCAGCTTTGTAGTTGTAACATTTTTAAATTGTTAAAGTAGATACATATATACATATATTTACATATACATACATACAAATATATATATATATATATATATATATATATATACATACATAATATATATACACAGACATACATACACATATATACACACATATACGTATACATATATACATATATATGTATATATATATATATATATACACAAATATATATACATATATATAAATATATATACATACATATGTATATATGTACCTATAAGCATATACATACATATATATGTACAAATACATATATATATACATACATGCATCATCATCATCTATATATCTATAAAACTCAAAATGAATGTGTGTGTGTGTGTGTGTGTGTGTGTGTGTGT
>NC_069000.1:21641342-21642400 GCF_001194135.2 Octopus bimaculoides
TATTTTGGCACTGGCTTGAAGCCTCTGATTCCCAAGAAAATTGCAAAAATCTTTGGGAAAACATCGATTTTTCGCATTTCTGCAAAGAAAACTTTTTACTGGAAAGTCCAATTTCCTTGGATTTTATAATTAAGAAAACCACCATGTAACAGTGGTTCTATCAAGTATCTGTTCCATTTCCAAAGGCATCCGTGTGACAAAAAACTGCGAAAAACTGAAAAAAATTGATTTTTATACACTTTTTTCCCTTTTAAATCTTCAAAAACTTCTCACTTCTTTGGTGGATTGCTTTCAAACTGGACACATTATTTACTCATCCTAAGGACAACATTAGGAGACTCCAATTTGCACAGAATTCATCTGCGTATGACCAACAATTGCGAAAAACTGAGTAGAAAATCGTTTTTTTTTTCACCCTTAAATCCTTCATTTTTGACCGAACATGAGGGCCCAGCTTTTCAGCAACAGCTTATTGGGTGACTTCTCCAAGCAACTTCTCACCATTGGTGATGGCACAGCTCCGATGCAGCTAGAGATGACTGCCTAACATGTAGGCACACCTGTAGACACTGTAGACAACCTTATGACCGCTGTTTTTCCTGATCTGCACATAAACTACCAAAACCTGAATTGGCTGCGCGAAAGAGCCATATTAGCTCCCAAAAACACATTTGTTACGAAACTCAATGAAGACCTATTGCAAAGCCTTCCTGGAAACCTTCACACCTACAAGTCTGTGGACACTGTTGTGGACCAAGAAAAAATATAGGAGAATTTGTTTTTGAAAATTCATCTGAATTTGAAAATATTGTCACTCTTTCTAAATAAATTCATTTACATACATACCTAACTATTTTCAACAATCTTTTGTTAATCAATGGTATAAATGTTTTTCAAACAATGGGATTTTAAAAATTTTAAATTGTGAAGTAGAAAACATGTTTAAATGATAAAATGTTTACAAAATTCAAGCCCTGGTCACAAAATTTTCCAAGCCCTGTACACATCGGAAAAAACAATCACACACAAACTGTAAGAAAAAACACCCTGTTTTTTTA
>NC_069000.1:21642470-21650113 GCF_001194135.2 Octopus bimaculoides
ATATATATATATATATATATATATATATATATATATATATATATATATATATACATATATATATATACATATAAACATATATCATCATCGTCATTTAATGTCTGTGTCCATGCTGGCGTGGGTTAGATGGTTTGACTTAAGGTGAGGAGCTGCACAAACACACACACACAATTATATAAATAATATGCATACACACTTGTACACATCTATATATATATATATATATATACATGTATATATACATGTACACAATATACATTCATAAATACACACAGAAACATACCTAACAATTTGCCAGGCATCTGATTACCTACCAATCAGGTGAACACACAAGCCAGATATATTTTGTACTTACCTTGAAATGACATATGCTACTGGTCTCTAATATTAAGACAATTTCATGATGAAAAATGAACCACTCTACACATTTATGTGATCAGAAACCTCAAAATCAGAGCTAAATTGACTACAAGACACAAAATAACCTTAAGCTGGACAGCAGTTTTAATAAGTACAAAATAAATAGCCAAGAAAAATAAGTACTAATATTCAGAAAACTGCCCTGAGGGCAGTTTTCTACAAGAATTTGTCATGTTTGCATTTCTACCAATATACACACACAACCTTTTCTTTATTTTTGCAAATATCAAATGATATCTGCAAAGCAATTTTGATATGTTAGATATAGTGTAAACATTTTCTGAAATATTCTCAAAGTATCTCAAAGAAAATCTTTGAAATCACTTGTTTTGAATATACATATATATATATATATATATATATATGTATAGAGAGAGAGAGAGATAGAACAGAGTGAAAGTGACAACTGTGCTGGGAAATAAAGAATTAAGTGAAATGACAAGGCAAAGGTTACGAATGAAGTTTGTGAGACAGAGAAGAGACAAAAACTGAAGGGTGAAATGCAGCAAAAAAAAAAGAAGAGAAAAAGAACACAAAGTCAGTTTAAACAAAGACTATAATTCAAGGGTTTCATTTTGCAAAGGACTATGGTTAACACAACTGTCCACAATGAAATAATACTTCTATGTAATTTTGATACATTAAATATAAAAATTTCCACAGATATTCTTAAAGTATCTTAAAGAAAAGCTTTTCTTTTAATGGAAACAATTGAAGAGGAGGGGGGCATATTGTTACAATATTTTAATGAAAACCATTAAATAGAGAGAGAGAGAGAGAGAGAGAGAGAGAGAGAGAGAGAGAGAGAGAGAGAGAGAGAGAGAGAGAGAGAGAGAGAGAGAGAGAGAGAGAGAGAGAGAGAGAGAGAGAGATAGAGAGAGAGAGAGAGAGATAGAGAGAGAGAGGTTTGTTGCAGTGAATAAAAATTAGCTTTGTGATTGAGAAGCGTGCTTGAATCTTCAATAAAAGAATTTAGAAAATCTCATTTTGATCAAAAATATACATTAAAATTGGAATTTATAAGAATATTTTTAGACATGGTAGGCTTACATAGTTTCAACTAATAAATAAGCAGCTTTCTTTATTATAGTATAGACATATAAGCAGCAACTTAGTGTTTCTGGGAAACCACTTTCAGCAAACCGATGGAGCAATCTTCCAGCCAGACAGAAGGTGACATAGTGGATTGGTACAAAAGATAGAGTTCTGAAAGCTAATTAGCAGATATGGATAGATTTGGGGAAACAGAGAAGCAAGAAAACCTAAATATCAGATATACATAGTTAGGAGAAAAGATGAAAGCAAGAGGCTTCCAAATATTTTGCAATAACAGAAACCAAAGCATGTGTTGCTCCAAACTGCAAAACAATGCATTAGACTCAAGACATAAGGCAAAAATATGCATGGAATTTTATGTTTGCGTTCCATTCACTAAAATTCAAGAAAAAAGAGGCATAGAAATGTTACTAGAGGTTGCTGAATGAGTATGTGAAGGAGAGAGAAGTTCTGCTTGAAGTAGCCGCAAGAGAGAGAACATCTGTAGGATCGGAAACATAAACATATGAATCTAGGGAAAGTGGCTGTAGAATTAGGGACACTCACATGCTACAAATATTTGAAGAAGGTTGCATGCTGTCATGCACATAGTCAAGTATAACAGGGAGGTGTTACAGCCACTGTCTTCATCAACTGCTAGAAGATAGGAGATACTTGAGTAAGAACTAGAGAGGCATCAAACCAATGGACTGAGTAATTGAAAAAGCTATAGCACGAGTGATAAGAAAAAGAATTAGCACATAAACCAGCCAAACTTGGCCTAAATATTCAACTAATTTTATATTCAAAAAAGACAGATCCAGCCTATCATTCTTCCCTACAATGTCATTCTAAAAATAAACTATCACATCATTGAAATCTCGAAGCTATGAGACAAATACTTGATTAATTCAAAACAGTGTGAATAAATAAGCATTACATTTCACAAAATAATTTGAATGCTAAAGGGTTAAATGAGGTGCCATTCAGATTTGTATCCAAGTGGGATGTCCCTCTTCCTAGTGAGATAACTTCATTAGTTCTTGGCTAAAATAAAGCCACTATTCCTGGTATTTGTCAACCTAGTAAGCCTTTGACAAGATGCCTTACTCTCTCAACTAAGAAATCTAGAAACAAATGGCTTGTGAGTGGTATGGAAACCTTGTACAGAGACCTTATCAGCCAGGTAAAAGTTAGTAACAAGATTAGCATAAAATTGAGTATGGAAGTAGATGTCCACCAGGGCTCAGTTGCCCATCATTTATTACAGAACAAAGTCGTTTACATCCAGTTGTCTATGGAATTTCATGTAAGCTAATAAGAAATATAGAAGAAATTCTAAACATGCAAGTAAACCCTCAAATCATGAGGCCTAACTATATATTTTGAAGATAGAATTTCTAGCAAACTGGGGAATAGGACTCCACTGCCATCAAGGAGATTGCTATGCCCCAATATTTTGAAAAAAAGTAAAGAACTCTGAACTGCATGGCACATGCAAAATATTGGTACACAATAGATGACATGACGTCACAGACAGGCCAGCAGATTAGAAAGATCTCAGAGGAAGCAGACGCAAATGAGTTGTTAGACATAAGAGAAGTCATGAAATGAATTCTTTCAAATATTCATACAGTGAAAGTGATTGTTCAAAAATATAGGGGTAAAGTTCTGAAAGCCATAGTTTCTGCTGGCAACAAGATGGTTCACTCTCTGAGGGAAAAGCAGAGTCCAAAGTGTGATGTTACTTGCAAAACATGGGCATTGAATGTGAAAGATATATTAAAGCAAGAAAGAAGTGATACAAAACATGCTCCACTGGAGATGTAATGTTAGTGTACACAAACACAAATGAACTGGAAGAAAAATTGTGTATAAAAAGAATACGATGGCATGCAAGAAAGAAAATGCACTGGCACAGGCATGTAGAATACATATAAAGGATGACATTTGAGTAAAGAAGTGCTGAGTAATCCAAGTAGAAGGAACTGGTGAAGGAAAAAGACCAAGGAAGGCACAGGAACAAGCAGTGAAATCTAATCACAAAAAGCTGAACCTCTTGAGAAAGAATATAAAAGACCACAAAAATATAGCAAGTTACTTGTATTAGAAAAGACTCTCCCAACCTATGCAAGCCAGAAAAAGCTGATGCAAAAATGATCAAGAGGATAACTATGTATACATTATTGATTACACATAGAAATGACACATACACAAAGTTTTATTTTTTCATATATATCTTTTTGAAAGTCTTCAGTGGTGCCTCTTATGAACTTTGGATTATAGAACTATCAAAATCAGCATCATCAGTTAAAGTCCATGTTCTACGCTGGCATGGGTCAAGCAGTTTGAAGGATCCAATGGGTCTGAGGACTGCATTATGCTCCAATGTCTACTTTGACATGGTTTCTATGACTGGTTACCCTTCCTGATACCAACTACTTCACAGTGTACTGGCTGCAGTTTTTCATGGCACCAACACTAGTGAAGTTGTCAAGCAGCTTGCAAGACTAAGATGCCTTTCAATTAAGTGGCACTACAGTAGAGGGTAGGGGTGGCTTTATGCTAGAAGATGAGGGAATAAAGTCTGAGAGAAGGGGCCAGAAGAAAACAAATTTCTTGCTGTAAGGGAGCTACATGGTTGATCACAAAATAGCAGAGTGTTGGAGTGGAGATAGAAAAAGATAAATATAGTGAAAAGATGTAAAGGCGTACACTCAAGATACAAGGGATGTAAAAATAAGTGTAGGTAGAACAGGGAGTGTGGGTGAATAGAAGTTGCAAGAATATAGATGAGTGAAAGATGGTTAGAGGTGGGAATATGAGCAAAGAGGTGAATATAATGATGAACAACAAAGGAGGTGAACATACCGTAGAACAAGTTTTGAAGGATGATAATTAGAGAAGGTGGTGGATGAAGTAAATGGTGGAAAGAAATAGAAGTTAGGGGTGAGTAGAAGACAACTGGTAGCATAGAAAAAAATGAAAATATAGAACAGGAAGGGATAAAGCCCAGCAAAATCATAAATTCAAAAATTCATTAAATTATAATTATTTGAACTGAATATAGGTAAATATCTGTGCTGATAAAGATTGTGTCCTAGAGACAGCCATCATATTATTTTACAACATAGATGGAACACTCTCTCAAAATATAGATTTCTTCAAGTCATAACTCAAAATAATGCTTGTTGCAAAGAAATCTGCTTACAGGCATTGCCTCCATCATACAGGGAAGCACTTAGAACAAGAATTATCTTACATTCCCATATGATTTCAATTGCTAGTTTATGCTACGTCATTCAATCACACTATGAAAAACAATGGATTGGCAGAATTTGTACAGTATGTCTCCTTATGTTGGATCCTGCCTCTGTGGAGCAAGCAGGAAGGGCACAAAAACAAGTACTAATTGAAACTTGGCAATATGATCAACTATGTCCTATCATAAAACTGAGGCCTTGTACTTATGTTAAAAATCAATATTATTGCATAATAAACCAACATTTCAGATCTGAAATACCTCCACATTGAAAATATTAATTTGACCAGATCTCAGCTTCTTTTGAATAGAATTTACTCTAAAAGACAATATCAGTTATCATTTTAATACTTTGGAAAGGTATGCTCTGAACTTTTCAGTGGAGAGCTTTGAGAGGTTTCATCCCAACCTCTGATTTTCATTTTGGCTTCCTTTTTCTTTCAATCCTCCATGTTCTGGTCCTACTCAAAGTGGGTTGGGGTAGAATAGAGAGGCTACATACATGCAAGAGATATCATGTGTAAAATAGAGGAAGAAGTGTGTGACTGAGTGTAAATGGGTTAGTGTGTGAATATAGTAGCATGTATGAATGTATTATTGAGTATATCTCCGATTGCAGGTGTGCCTGAGAGTGAGAGAGTAAGTATATGAGTATTTGTGAAAGTATGTCTATATGAGAAGGTGTGCATGAATGCATGCTAGCGTCAGGGAATGAATGAATGAATGCACATGAGCTAATGTGGGTGAGTTAGGGCATTATGTTACAGTGAGTGACTGTTAATATGTTAGCGAATATAAGTGTGTTATTAGTGTATGTGAATGAGTACAAGTGTGACACTGAAAGCAAGAATGTTACACATGTATGAGTGAATGTGTGTGTAAGTGCGTTTGAGTGTGGGTAAGTGCATTAGCGTACGTGGATGAGCAACTTAATGTGAGTGGGTGATCGCGTTAGGTGGGTTGAATGCATGTGTGTGTGTGTGTGTGTGAAAGAACGAGTATGTGAGTGCCCACGTGCATTAACATATGTGGGAGAGTGCGTTAGAGTATGAGTGTGCGTGCGATAGTGTGGGTGCGTGCCCGCGTACATTAGTATGGGGGGAAATGCGTTAGAATATGTGAGTGCCCGCGTTCATGAGCATGTGTGGGTGAGTGCATCAGTGTTAGGAGGAGAACTGCATTAGTGTGAGTGTGTTAAATATTGTGCGAATGTGCGAATGAGCGTTAGTGTTGCTTTGCATTACGCAACAAAAATTTTTCCATTCCCCACCTTCCAGTCTTGCATGGTTGTCAGAGTGGGCAGCAAATTCGTGTAGCGTAACATTCGGATTTATCTTAAACCGAAATAAAGACTTGATTATAGTGCAATCTCGGCGTTGAAGACAAAAAAGTCCATACCACTATCACACACACACACACACAGCATAACGATAGACTTTTCCACTGATGAGTTTTGTGACGACAAGGAAGCAGCCAAGTTGCGACATTCATTCGGTCTTTTCCAAAGACACTAAACAGACATTAGCAGCATACATACACAAACCTACATTACAAAAAAAAAAAAAAAAAAAAAAAAAAAAAAAAAAAAAAAAGAATCCAACTATTTAAATATTATTTCAAACCATTTCTTAAAAAATTGTCATCAAAGAAATTACAGAAAAACAAGCATGACATCCAAGTATGAGTCCATTATTAAATTGTTTGACCTCGCTAGGTGGTTAAAACGGAAGAACTCTAGTTATGATGACAGTTGTAATTGTTTTGAGAAGTTATTTTGTACTGCGTTGTGGGTTTTCTTTTTTTTCTCCTTTTTCCACACTCACTCTTTTTACGTAACATTTTTATTTTTACTTCGCCACACTAACACGGGTAAGGAAGAACAAAGAGAAGGAGAAAAAGAAGAGAAAGGTGTTAGAAAGAGAAAGAGGGGGTAAGGGCGAAAAAAGATTTCTTCGCTCACAACATAAAACTGTCTACACCCAAGCCAGCCAGAACCATTACACAGAACCAAGCGACAAAGATGAACCACTTTTCCTCTCATTAAACAGTTGTCATCCCGCCCCCAACTCAAAGACACAAGGTGGGGGTGGGAGGACGAAAAAAGAAAAAGTACGATGCACAGAATTAGATGAGTTAGGGAGTGGGGGTACCTCAGTGTCAGGAGATGAACCTGCAAGTGCATAAGAACTTGTCGGCGCGCATAGTTAATATTATAAATTCATAGGTTATGTAACAAATATTAAATTACTTGTTTTTAATTTTCGCTCGTAAACCGCCTTCTTTTTTTTTATAGGTTTCAGAGATACTAACAAGAGCCTATTTCAACTTATAATGAAGGCAAAAATAGTGCCCACGAGCGAGAGATTCCTCCACCCCTGGAGTAAACGATAGGGGTAGATAGAACGAAGCAGTACGAGGAGGTTTAAAAGTATCCTAAGGCTGACGAACAATTATTCTAATAAACCCCGACCAACTACACAAACACAGATTTTCTTTCTTTTTCAAATTACAACACAGCTTACCTGACCTGTGAAGTCCAAATAGTTGAATTTTTTTAAAAACATTTTCTTTGGACATATTGCAAAACTAGATTTACTTAAAATCTCCAAAAGACTTCAACTTTGGCTTTTGCATAATGTTAAAATTTTATGTCCAGTTAATTTTTCTTTTTCCTTTTTATCTATTGAATTTTCTTTCTTTATGTTTTCCACATTTTTTTTTTCTTCTTCGTTTTTTTTTTTTTCCAGTAATTTGTTTTCTTTCCCACTAACCCACCAGCTGCAAAATCTGCGGACAGAAATCAGATTGGTATCGATTGTTCTAGCAGCACAGTGCGCGTGTGTATGTGACATCATCGTTATTATTTTAACTTTATGTAAGCCTTGTAGTTGTTTGTTCCTTTTCTTCTTCCAGACTTTTCCCCCCC
>NC_069000.1:21650366-21655137 GCF_001194135.2 Octopus bimaculoides
AAAATAGTAATGCCAAATTAAAATTGGTTAGAAACAGGAGACAAGATCGAACAGGATTGCAATCGAACTTAAAAGTGATAAATTGATAATTGGTATAGTAAAAAGAACATGTGTTGAGGCATGTCTAATAGTTTCTTTTCTACGTTTGTTTGTTTGTTTTTTTTTTTTTAACTTACGTGTAAATAAAATTTAAAAAATAAAATAATTAAAACGAATGCGAAGGACACAGGTTGTGTGTGAAAGGGGAAAAAATTTTTTCATCGAAAATGCAGCTACAAACGTAGCAGGTTGAAAACAGCGGCCAACTTGATACAATTACAGATTACGCAATTGATCAGACGGAGATGGGGAAAGAGAAATAGTGGTGCGCGAGTGAGATGGGGAGAAAGAGAGTAGGAGAAGAGCGAAGGAGGAAGGAGGTGATTAGACAGAAGTTATAACACGACAGTAAGAGAGAGATGGGTGGGGGGAGTTAAAACTACGAACGGAAAAGGAAGACGGGTGAATGAAATAGAGAGAGTGAGGGGGAAAGTTATAAAGGGGAAGAGAGGGAGGGATACAGAAAAATAAGATGTTAATGAGAGGGGAAGACAAACGTAGACAGAGCATTGATATATAAAATAGGAGGGAGAGAGTGAGTGAGTGAGTGAAGGTGGCAACAGTGAAGAAAAATTGGAAAGACGGAGGGGGAAGGCGTGAAGGTGGCAACTGTGAGGAGACATAGGAGAAACGGAGGGAGGGAGTGAAGGTGAAAAGACATTGGAGGGAGGGATAGAGAGAGGGTGAAGGTACCTACTGTGTGGAGAGATGGGAGGAGTAAGAGAAAAGAGTGGAATGAATAGAGGCGGGGAAGGAGAAATGTGAAAACAAAAAAATGAGGTGGGGGAGGAAATATGAACAGACAGAAGAGAGGTGGGGGGAATGGAGAAAAGAGTTTTAAAGGAAAATTAGAGGATGGATCAGAGGAAGGAGGAGGTGACAGTACTGAAAAAAACAGAGGAGAGGGGGGAGAAAGACAGGAAAGGTGGTGGTGGGGGAACATAGTGAAGTAATTCATAGAGTAAAAGAGGGCAGAACAGAAACAGAAAACGGGACTGAGAGGGACGGGAGAGGAGGAGGATAAAGAGAGAAAGGACAAATAAAAGATGAGAGAAAAAAGACGCAGGGACAGGAGTGGTTGTGTGGTAAGAACTTTGCATCCCAACTACATGGTCCCGAGTTCAGTCCCACCTTAGGCTACCTGTCATCACCTATAGCCGCAAGCCAACTAGTCTTGAGTGTTAGACAGAAACTGAAAGTCTATCGTGTGTGTGTGTGTGTGTGTGTGTGTGTGTGCGCGTGCGATTAGACTACGGTTATGATAAGGTGCCACCTCCAAGGGTTTTAGTCGATCTCAGTACTCATTTCTGTCTGGTAATTGCCTTGTTAATCTCTACGTTTCGAATTACTATCACAGACGACACATACAACATCGGTTAAAGGTATAAACACACACACACACACAAAAAAAAATATATATATATATACACACGCACACACACACACACACATTTGTTCCCTCACCTGTCATCTTTTGTTTTCTATAAATTGAAACTACACACACACACACACACAAAATATATACACACGCACACACACATTTGTTCCCTTACCTGTCATCATCTTTTGTTTTCTATAAATTGGAATTACACACACACACATCCTCATGAAGCTAAAGTAAGTTTATTGAATAAAATACATGTGAAACTATGTACAAATCATTTACCGAAACAGATATAGAAAAAGAGAGAGAATGTGAACTTGGTTTTTATGGAAAACTACAGTCTCGTCTAGTCTACCGTCTTCATCAGGACTAAGGTTATACTTTCCCAACAGGCAAAGTGACGTCAAAGTATGTCGTCGGATCTCTGTATTCAACAAGTTACTCCGCATGGTACTAGGTAACTCGGTCTCCAGAAAGTAGCTATCAATTATTTCTTAAATATCACTCTCTATCTAAGAGGAAAATATTGGACAATGTATTTCTTGATACACAAAAAGACGGAATGATCAAAAGTGCATTTAATTGGGGCTGATCACTCGACTAGGTAGAAATAGCTGCCGAATTTTCGTCACATCACGTTTCTATCCTAAATTAGAAGATATAACACGAAATAACATATATATAAAGAAAGTGAAAACCAACAGGAGAGCAATGACTGGTTCTCCTAGTAGATATAATTTGTGTCCAAATAAGCACACATTTTGGGCGTACAAACATGAAAGAAAATGCTCCTAGTTTATCGCTTCTTGTTTTCTAAACGCCTGAATGAACGCAATTATCATTATTTTTATCATTATGGCCGAGTTCCAACCCGGGCCGCAGCAACAAAGTCCACCCGCCACACTCCTCGGTCCAACACCACCTTCTCGAGGTCCTGGATACATTCCAAGCCACTGTCTGCGAATAAGTCGTTGATGTGTGACGATGTTTTGCTCTTCGTGCATCCCCATGAACAGGGTTCCACTAAACTAATTTGGATGCCTCCAGTTCAGGGTGGCGCACGCAGTGACCACATAGTCGCAGCCATCTTTGCCTGATCTTCTCGCTAACTTTCTCCATAAAGGCATTCGTTTGTGATATGTCGCCACCATTTCACATTTAGAACCAACTGCAAATCATACTCGTGCGCGCGGGATAAACAGGGGGTTTCCAAATCCGCGTTAGGCTATCTACTGTTGTCTCTACTCGGGACACTTATGGTCAGTCTACACAACTGTCGACATGAAATAGAATCTAAATCCTCTAGAAAGGTCACTGTATACCACGAGAAGAAAGGTGTCTGGCATTCGCTTCATGCTAAGAAACACTAGCCAGGACGACCAGCCTTAGAAGTAATGCTTTTGATAAATTTCTGATTAATCTAGTCAGTCTTAACTGAGCAGACTCGTCGTCAAATGTCAACCACTCATGACAACGTTTGACTTTTCTTTCTCTCTTTCTAAATCAAGCTTTGTCCCAAACTATTAGAAAGGTTCGCGTGCATAGAGCATAATTTCACAAGGAATCTTTCATATTTTACTTGGTTCAGTCACTTGGTGTTTTAGTCGAACGAATTGAACCCAGTACTTGTCTTTTATAAACCTGGTACTTATTTCTACCAGTCTCTTAAAAAACCGAACCGCTAAGTGACGGGGACGTAAACAAGCCAACACCGGTTGTGAAGCGGTAGTGGGAGACCAACACGACCACACAAACTTCTCGTCACACAAACACACCTACGTGTATGTGTGTGTTGAAGGCACTACTTTTAACGTGTCTTTTCCATTTCAAATAGCTATGTTGTGATCTGAAAGAAATTTGGCCATGTTGTGACACTCGCAATTGGCTCGTGACGTCATTTTCAGGCGTGTGTGTGTATGCTTGTGTATGCGCGCGCACATGCACACACTTGTGGGGTTCTTTCGAAGTTTGCACATATAACATGACGGACAATGTGGAAGCTAAAACAAATTACCGGCAACTAATCGGCAAGTATTCAAGCATTCAGTTGACAGACATCAACAATACATAGGAATACAGCAGCAAAGGTCATGAAGTCACATGAAAAGTAAATATCTGCCATGAATAAATGTTTTTGTTTTTTTTTAGGCAATCACTCTAAAAGAACGTTTTTATATTGGTGGTCACTAATATTCTATAGTCCAGTTTAATTGTTAAAAAAAAAATGAAATAAAATGAATTAAACGAATTTTACGCAAAATCTGATTCTACAATAACCATTTGTTACACCAGTTATCTACTGAACGAAATTTCATTGCTCATTGTTAACAATTTAAGCGCAGGCGTGACTGTGCGCTTTCCTACCACATTCTTCCAGGTTCAATCTCACTGTGATGCCTTGGGCAAGTATCTTCTACTATAGCTTCGGGCTGGCTAAAGTCTAGTGAGTGTATTAAATAGACGGAAACTTAAAGAAGCCCATCGCGCGCGTGCGTGTGCGTGCGTGCGTGCGTGCGTGCGTGCGTGCGTGCGTGCGTGCGTGTGTGTGTGTGTGTGTTATACACACTTCTGTGTCATTGTGATTGCCCCCCACCACCGCTTGATAACCAGTTTTGGTTTGTTTTCGTCCCTCGTAACTTACCGATTCGGCATTAGATATCGATAGAATAAGTACCAAGCTTAAAAGAACATATAAGTACTAGTGTCGATTCGTTCAAGGCCGTGTCCTAGTACGACTGCAGTCCAATGACTGAAACAAGAAAGATATTAAAAAAAAAGATAAACTAAATTAAACGAATTTTACGCAAAATCTGATTTTACAATTATTCTTTGTTGCATCAGTTATCTATCTATAACTATTATTTCAAAGATATAAAGACTGTTTATATCTTTCACAATAATTCAGTGCAATTTGTTTCACTTCGTACGCCATATTCGTACGTAGAAACGTCACCGCGCGCACACATATACACTCACTTCAACTTACGCCGTTTCGAGTTACGCCATTTCTTTTTTTTTTTTTTTTTAACTTTATGTCGTTCTGTTAATTTCTTAACAGTAAAAAAATAAACCTCGACTACAGTCCATTTTATCCGACTTCTCGTCGGTCTCAGAAAACATTTTAATAACATAAAAACTGGACTGGTGGGAGGGGGGGTTACACGGAAAATCGAATAAAAGACAAGTAAAACTATGAACAAATCAATTACTGAAACAGATATAAGCTAGTATATAAAGGCGGTGCTCCAGCATGGCCGCAGTCAAATGCCTGAAACATAAAAGAATAAT
>NC_069000.1:21655187-21656535 GCF_001194135.2 Octopus bimaculoides
GTGTGTGTGTGTGTGTGTGTGTGTGTGTGTGTGTGTGTGTGTGTGTGTGTGTGTGTGCGTGTGCGCCGAAAGTGTACTCTGTTGAAGGCAACCAAAAGGCCAGGTAGTGGTGTTAAACTGACAACGGGTGAAATCCGCTACTCGCGAAATTATCGCCGTTTACAAACACGCAATGCCATCACAAGTTTCATCGGATTCGAATTGCTTCACTGCAGATATTAAATGGAGACCGCTCAACCGAACAACAGTACACTATATTTAACGAATGTCTCGTTTAGAGTTGCAATGATGACATCAAGATCCTCTGGAGAAGGCAAGAGATCATGTCCGGCATTCTTCAATTATTGCTCAACATACGAGTCAACAGAGAATGAAATGGCCATCGAGAGCGGTGTAGCGCTGCACGAAAGATATTAACAAACAGGCTATTAATGAATCCTAGAGAAGACTTTCTTCCTTCACTTTCAGAGAAAGAAGCAGGGTTAAGGTTAGGGTTAGGGTTATCTGTTTTAGATTTAGTTCCGGCTCTTGGAATGCATATGTTCATCTTGTTTTTCTACAGCTGTTTTCCAAGTCTAGAAATCCGAAAAGACCGCATTCTTTCCTATTAGTGTCACATCCACATATGTCTTATTGCCAAAATGCCTTCCATGTATGCAAAATACTTGGGTCATTTGTTTATATTTTTTAACTTTCACTTATTTCAGTCAATGGACTGCGGCCATCCTGTAATTCTTTTATTTTTAAGTTTGTCGGTGTCTCTGACGAATCGCTGGATTACGGAGACGTAAACAAACCAAGGTTATCAAGTGGAAGGGTGGACAAACACAAAGACACACAAATCCACTGACAAAGCTTTGGTCGAAGTAGGACTATAATCCAAGATATTTGCCCATGGTGCCATACAGTGTGACTGTCATTTTTTTATACATATCTTATTCTCTTCGCTCATTTATACTCCAGCAGCTTTTTGTAGTTGACGCCACCAAGCCGAACAATATGACCGATAAAGCGTAGAAATTGCGATGGTTTTTCGGTCGATAACTGATGAGGGATGTGTGTGTCCACGTCCTTTGTACGTTCTGCCGTTTTCCGGATGTTTAACTACTGTACCATGTTTGCCTGTTATCTCTCTGCACAGACACACGTTCGAAAGTCATGACCCCGACCGCTATCCTAAGTTTCTAGCTTGTGTCCTTTTGAATACACTCGAAACAAATGAGTGGTCTCCGGCTGGCTAAACTTACGCGTATTGAATACTTTCTCTCATGTCTGTAAACTAAAGTGTGTGTGCATGTATATGTATATATGTGTGTGTGTGTATATAAATATATATATAAATAAATAA
>NC_069000.1:21662275-21666467 GCF_001194135.2 Octopus bimaculoides
ATATATATATATAAATATATATATATATATAAATATATATATATATATAAATACATATATATATATATAAATATACATATAAAACTATATATATATTTAGTAATATTGTGTGTGTGTGTAGGCATGTATCTCTCTCTCTTTCATACACACACGCACACTACCTTTTATTAAAGTCATTGGCCTGCGGTCATGGTGGAGCACCACCTCCAAAGATGTAGTCGAACAAATCGCCCCCAGTACTGATTTTTAAAGCTTGGTAATTATTCTAACAGTCTCTCACCGAACCGGTTGACAAACTCCTAGGGAGAGAACAAACTCGAAAACATGTTCGGATTGAGATAATAGTGAGAAGTCACTTGTCCGAGATGCCTCCCAGTGGGACTGATCCCCAAACCAAGTAATTGCAAAGCAAGTTTTTTAACCACAAAACCATGCATATATAACAGTATCTGTTTTCCAAATTCGTTCATAGTACATTGGTCTGCCTGGAGCTATAGTAGAATTCACCTAAGTTACTGGGCAGTCGAAACGAACATCAATCATAAAGCCATGTTTGTGCATATATATACTTTTTCTATCGGTCCCTTTTGTCGAAGCACTAAATTACGTGGGCGTAAACGCACTAACACCGGTTGTCCGGAGTTGATGAGGAATGGACAATGACACACTCACCTACTTGTTTCAGTCATTTGAGGGCGGCCATCCTGGAGCACCACCTTTAGTTGAAAAAAATCGACTAAATTGACTTGACTTATTCTTTGTAAGCCTAGTACTTATTCCATCGGTCTCCTTTGCCGAACCGCTAACTTTACGGGGACGTAAATACACTAACATCAGTTGCCAAGCGATGGTGGGGGACAAACTCAGACACACAAATATATATGGTGCCACGTAATGGAACAGAACCGGGAACCAAGTGGTCGGAAACCAAAGTTCTTATACACACACATATTTATATAGTTTTGAACTGTTAATTTTTATTTCTCGTATTTATTTGCTACTCCAGATTGCGATCACTTTCATTTCATGTATCTTATATTTAAATATATACGTATTTTCCATTTTTCAGGTTTACACTCAAAACATTTGCCACATATAAGTGTGTGTGTGTGTGTGTGTGTGCATCCATACACACATACACACACACACACACAGAGTACGCGCGCGGGCACCTGTATACAAACATTACACAAGTACACTCGCGTGTGTGTGTGTGTGTGTCACACGAGGGACAGGGAGAGACTTCTGTGTTCTGTCATTAATTAGGACACAAGGACAACAGCCCCAAAGTATCTATAAAACATTTTCCTTCCTTCCCTCCTTAGAAGTTAAAGGTATTTTCGCCGCATAAACACCAGATACACCTTAATTATATTCATACCAACCTAAACTCATGCTTTATTTCTTATGCACGTCTGTGTGTTTATTATATATGTATGATTGTTCCTCTATGTGTGGTTTTGTATGATTTCACTATATTAGCATATTACGTAATATGTGTGAAGCGTCTAAACAGTATGGCACTTTAGAGTGGGTGTGCTGTAGAGTTTGGATTAGTTCATTAGTTTTGTGGCTGTTGTTTAGGCCCAGGTTAGATATAATCGAGTTTGCCCACACCTTAAAACATTTCTGGTCCTGTCCCAATGTTAGAATTCAACTTGAATTTTTTTTTCCTTGAAACTCAGAGAAATTTGCATCTATTTCTAAGATATGCGACATACACGTACAGACCAATTTTTCTGAGTATTGGAATCGCCATGTGTTATTCGTTGTTACTTTATTAACCCATGCGAGATTTGAACTCAGAAACTTAAGGCACGATTCTATATAGTGTGAAAGCATCTTGTCCGACGCTTTACCACCAAGGCCGCGTGTTTTCTTTTTTTTTTATGTACATTAATGGAGTTTAGAAGGAATAAAAGGTAATACTGTGGTTGATTTTTAACGTTCACTTTCTTCGATAATTGATTAGAAACCAAAGTACCAGTAATTTACTGTAATCAATTCAAACGGCAATCACCCTCAACAAAACAAAAATTGTCCTTGCTGACATTTGCAGGTATTCCAAGACAGTCGATATGTTTGATGTTCCTCTGGAATATCTTTAAATCGACGAATTGATGAAAAAGTTGAAAAATATGGGGGAAGGGGTATTCTAGAAGATGGACGTCCCACCTATGTCTTGACTATAGATTCACTTCTGCTTACATTTGCGAAAATGAGGTTCTGTTTAGATAAACAAGAAGTGACCGTCAAAACAAACGCTGAGAGACTTGAGCCGTCGCCCCGATTAACATTTCCACTGCTTTCCGTAGAGTCCGTCCGTCTGCTGGAAGCATTTGGGTTGTTTCCTGCGGTCTGAAGGTAACTTACAGGCTACGGAGACCCTGCAAAAGGCAATGACGTAGACTGGGATTTGCAGACAGCACAGGACGGCCACTTTCTATACATGCGTTTGCGGTAGTCTAAGGTGTGTTACGTTTTAAGGAAGGTGGCAGCCAATTTTTGAATACAACACAGGACGGCTAAAACCTACTGACAAAAATAAGACTACGAGCACTACCTTTCCTCCCACTAAACCATAAAACAAGAACACCACATTATGAACGGTCGACATTTATAAACTTGCTAACCGATTTACAACAAAAAAATGTACGAAGTTTATCTTCAGATCTCTTCATAAAGCAAATTTTCCATACATAAAATGATCCCTAGTTTCAAGTCGCTAGGGTAAAAACAAAAAATAGATAAATGAACAGAAACGCAAAGGTATGGCAGATGAAAGGTGTCGATCTCGTTATATTACTGGTGTTAACTTCTCTCTCTCTCTCACACACACACACACACATACACACACAATTTTTATTAGGTATGGGAGAAAGAGAACGAAGCAGTCGCCGGTAAAGTGTCTGTAGTGTCGTTTGAAACCAATAAAAGAAGATAATGAAACCACACCGACGATTGAGGAATCTGGAAGAGTGACTATCATTAAACAGTTGTACGTTAGCGGAAATGTGGTTAGGTCTGCGTGTGGCAGTTTAATGTTAAGAAGGGTGACGTTTCGCACTTAGAACGAATCGTGGTAATATCTAATTCGGGCTGTATATTTTATAGGACGGGAATAGACGGTTATATCGACCCCCGTCCACTACTTGACTGGGATACGTCGTTTTATTTATTTATTTATTTATTTATTTTTCCACCTAGAAAGAATGAAGGACAAAGTCAGCCACGTTGAGATTAGAACTTAGAACAGGTACAATGTCACGTATTTTGGAAAGGTGTATCGTCAGAAACAAACCCAGTTCGATATTTGACTGGTACTTTATTTTATAGATCCCAGCAAGATGAATAGGGAGACCGGACACTGGAAGTATTTGAAAAAAAATATCGCTAAGACCAATATATATACATATATTTTGGTTCCCATTCGCAGTTCATAATACACAAAACTGCACACCTGTGTGTGTTTGTGCGTAAATAGTAGCTAAGCAGATGAAAATACGCGAGTGACTAGTTTCATTTATACGCAAAAAATATATATACATACACACACACATTTGTGTGTGAAGAAGTGAAGAATGAGTAGTGAGACGGCTGGGAGGAAGAGAAAGACGTAGAGGGAGAGAGAGATGAGGAGGAGGAGGAGGAGGAGGAAAAAGAAAAAAAGATAGAACTAGGAGAGGAGATAGAGAAAGAAGGAAAAGCGATTATTGCGTCGTGTGATTTTTCCACAGGTTGCCACTGCCGCCGGTTTTGTCGGGCGCCGAAGAAGCACAGCCGCCGCACCATGTAAAACTAACTGCAGTGTGTGTGTGTGTGTGGCTGCGAATACTGCACATTTCGTCAGCCGGTTGCATTACAGTTACGTCAGTCGCTCTTCGAACGAATATGCTTCAGTCAGACGGGTAACCGTCGTTGTAGTCGATGTTGCGGTTATTGTTTATTTTCGCAATTGCCGTTATTTTTGTTTCATCCCAGGTCGAGCTAAAACTATATTCAAAAGTGTACGAGGGCAAGCCGTGATCATACAGTCTTTATTTTCCTGTTGTTGTTCAGTCCCAGGTCAACTCTCATCGCGCAGACGACCTAGGATCCGATACGTTCCAGTTGTGACTTCTTATATATCAATCTCAAGTCAACTATGGTATGAAAGACGTGTGGCTTATTATTTCTTGAAGATTAAATTACA
>NC_069000.1:21667207-21668496 GCF_001194135.2 Octopus bimaculoides
GTTCCAGTTGTGACTTCTTATATATCAATCTCAAGTCAACTATGGTATGAAAGACGTGTGGCTTATTATTTCTTGAAGATTAAATTACAGCGTAATTTCCCATATTAGCTCATAAAATTATTGTTTAGCTGCAAATCGACCCTAATCAAATAAATCTGTGAAGAAAGCGTTCTAGCCAAGACCAACCTGTCTTATTTTCAGACAATCTGTCCTAAGACCAATTGTCTTAATAAGTTTGCGTTTTAAGACAATAAGACATGATTTGATGCAGATTTGGTGGCTATTTCTAGTAAATTGAGTGACCACAAAAAGGTTCGTTGTTATTTTTCTTAAATATTCAATGTAAGAGATATGAAGATGTCCGATTCAAGTTAAAGACTGAAAACATCTGAAGACGGTGGTGATGCTACGAAATTGTGCGTGTAAAAACATTGTTTGTATCTTTCTCAGATGACCGTGCCCCTGTAGATACCATTACTGTACAAAGAAGTGAAGATTTGTGGTTCGTATCTGGCAGCTAACAGTTTGCCCACTCGACTTCATCCGTTTGTTTCTATAAGAATGTGATGGAAGTGGTGGTGGGAGTACCGTTGACGTAAAAGCTGTACACTCCATACTGGCCAAATCGCTTTCGCCATTGATCTCTATCTGTTACAAGGCCGCAGCTTGGTTTCAAATCAGTTATTTCATCTGGCGTAAATCGTCACTAACTCGAAAAGTTCGCAAGCTCCGGTGCGATAATACTTCCTCCGCGCGCGAGCAATTGCTTTATGAATTTAATTAAACATGCCACCAGGCAAGGAATCAAACAACAGTTGGATGAAGAGACGTGAGTTTGTGCCACTTTGCTGGCATCTAGTCCCCCACCCACCCACCTAGTGTCTGCATCGAGAGGCCACAACTCTGATGCTACGGACATGTGAGTAGGATAGCGCAGTAAAGAATCACAAGATGAATTCTTCAAGCCGGGCCAATTTGCAGAACTAGACGAGTGGATAATATTAATATGTTCAGTTGGTCACGCTTGGAAATCAAGCAAGAAAGTGCCTGAAGACCCTATTCCCAGAAACCTCCCAGGAATAACGGGAGAAGTCGGTGGTTGGATTTATTACTTCATTTGTGTGCTTAGATGTAACTAAAGACGTAAAGCGAAGACAAGTTGGTTGTGGAGCGCAAAACTACGAGGACATTAACCAACAGGATTCGTGAAATGCAGTGCTGAGATCGATTTCGTGTGTGTGTATATATATATATATATATATATATATATATATATATATATATATATA
>NC_069000.1:21668613-21669737 GCF_001194135.2 Octopus bimaculoides
TATGTATGTATGTATGTATGTATGTACATATATGTATATATATAGGGAGAATTCACAAAAAAAAAAACAACAGAAAAAGATAGGCGGTGTAGAAAACAAATAGATGTATTAGTATAACGCTTGGGGATTGAAAAAGTCTTTAACGTTTCTAGCCTACGCTCTTCCACGGAAAGGAACACAGAAAGAAACAAAGAGAGAGAAAAGAATGTGATGGTAGTGGTGGTGGTGGGAGTACCGTTGATGTAAAAGCTGTACACTCCATACTCTGTCTGTGTGTGTGTGTGTGTGTGTGTGTGTGCGTGCGCGCGCATGTGTGTAACTGCGTGTTCTTGTTTAGTCCCTTGTCAGCCCTTAGCATATCTACGACCCAAAGTGTTCCAATTGTTATCATCCCAGCTTCATCTTTTTTTATTTTTCTTTTGTTAGTGTATCAAGCACTATATTTTGTTGTTCAATATATTTCTATTTCTAAGATGATAAAAAGAGATTTCGTTGCTATTTCAATATTTTGGTGATGGCTCATATGTTTGCAAGTTTGTTTATTATTGCAAAGGATGTCAAGTCGTAGTTAAAGTTGAAATGAAAGTTTATCGATATTAATAAACATTTAGTAAAATCCATATAAAGTCAGACATTCAATGTGTGCGTATAAGTTGTCTTAGCACTCGACAGTCCTAAACAAGCAAGCTTCTGATCCAAACCGTTCCAACAACGACCATCACATAATTTTTTGCCCCAGATTCTCAACAATTACATTATCCAATGCTTTGTTTCTGTTTCCAAAGACGACAGTGTGATTTGAGGGAGACTTGGCAGCTATATTTTTGCAGATCGCATAACCAATTAAAGCTATCTAGATGGTTCGTATGTAAATAAGTGTGTGTGTGTGTGTGAAAGAGATTCCAAACAAGTAAAGCTATGAATAAGTAATTGTGAAAAATTAACGTTACGCACATTTACTCCGGCTTTCAAGCTAATAGCTACTTTCATGAAACGTAATTTTTTTCTTTTAATAGATGTTTATTACATATTAATATTATTACATTATATGCATTAATCCACAGTATATCTCATATAATACAGTGTCTGTGTGTATCTATCTATCTATATATATGTATATATAT
>NC_069000.1:21672673-21681883 GCF_001194135.2 Octopus bimaculoides
GAAGAAGAAGAAGAAGAAGAAGAAGAAGAAGAAGAAGAAGAAGAAGAAGAAGAAGAAGAAGAAGAAGAAGAAGAAGAAGAAGAAGAAGAAGAAGAAGAAGAAGAAGAAGAAGAAAGCATAACCCAGATCGCTTATTGAATTTTTGTTTGCTTACGATGATTTACCTTTACATATTTCTTAATTACAGTAAGACTTTATATTTAGAATTTCATCTTGCATATTTTCTAACACTTTTCAAATATAATTGTTTATTACTTTCGATGTGTCATCTAGCTACATTTTGCGGCACAGTTATGTGCCACTGCGCACCATCTGAGAATCACTGCAGTAGAATAATGTAAATGTGAACCAATAGAATCCAAATAAATTAGTGACGGCAAAATAACTTGAGTTCAAATGTGGAATATAGGCATACTTCAACTTACGTCGGTAATTGGTTTCAAAACATGCGACGTAACTCGAAAAACGACGTAGCACGGAAAACCTTTTAAATCTATTATTAACTTATATCTGTTTTAATAAACGATTTGTACACATTTTCACATGCATTTAGTTTTGATTTTCAGTTTCAGTTTCTTTTGTGTTTTCTTTTTATTTTTATGATTTTAAAATGTTCGCTAAGAAAGACGTAAAGACAAATAAATCGACTGAAGTTGACGTTATTTTTACCATTAATTTCATTAAAAAAACAACAACAAAAAACACGTTAAGTCGAAAAAGACGTAACTCGAAACAAAGTAAATTGAGATGTGACTGTAATGAATGGGTTTGCCGTAAGTCAGAGGGAAGATCTAACACCTTGAGCAGCAGTACTCAATATCCTTACACTCTCCAGTACGAGTTTCGTAACATCTCATTGTTTAACTTACTTAAAACTGTGAATTATTGACTGCAGTTTCTCTCCATTATCACTGGTTTTCATTGTTCAACATCCTCTGGAAAGGATACGTCCTGAGGTTTCAGTCGCTGGCTACACAGACATTTTACAGAAGATGCAGTAGGACAGCATAACTATATCCTAACTTATTCTTTTAACCAAGGTATTGAATGGTAGCCTTGACAGCTATGCATGGAACTAAACTCGGCGTTACTGGCAAACGTATCAAAGTAGAGTAATGCCGACTCCATGCAGTAACAGAAGAATTCAAGACAGGTTGCCCCTGGGAGCTCCTCTGTGCTGATGACCTTGCTCTAACAGAAGAAGCATCAGGTGTGGTGTGCAAGAGAGACGACTGCACTGGTATGGTCATGTGATGCGTATGGATGAGGACAGCTGCGTGAAGTGTCATATCCTAACAATGGAGGGAACCTGTGGAAGAGGTAGACCCAGGAAAACATGAGATGAGGTGGTGAAGCACGACCTTCGAACGTTGATCCTCACATAGGCAATGACAAGCGACCGAGACCTTTGGAGATATGCCTTGCTCGAGAAGACTCGGCAAGTGAAGTGAGATCGTAGTCATGGTCGATGCCATTCGAGCGTGACAAATGCCAAAGACCTATTCCATCTCAATCACAGATTAAAAAAAAAAAAAAATTTTAACTAAACAATTTGAAACTTCGAATACTGGTAGAATTTCTTACGTAGAACATGTAGAGATGACCCGAAAGTTGTTCCTCTTCGATTACTATCGCAAACAGCAGTAGCTTTCTTCAACTGAACACACGTCGTTGATTGGTCGAAATTACCCAAATACGACAACTTTAACACGAAATAACTTCTAAAATAGAACATTTTGTCAAAAACGTTCAGAGTAAACCATGTTCTACGTGAGAAATTCTACCAGTATTCGAAGTTTCAAACTGTTTAGTTAAAAAATTAATTAAAAAATCTGTGATTGAGGTGGACTAGATGAGCCAGTGCTGCCTGACTGGCACTCGTGCCGGTGGCACGTAAAAAGCACCATTTGAATATGGCTGATGTCAGTGCCGCCTGACTGGCTCCCGTGCCGGTGACACATAAAAGCACTCAGTACACTTTCGGAGGGGTTGGCGTTAGGAAGGGCATCCAGCAGTAGAAACCTTAGCAAATCAGATTGGAGCCTGGTGCTTGCCAGTCCTCAGTTAAACTGTCCAACCCATGCCAACATGGAAAGCGGACGTTAAACGACGATGATATATATATATATATATATATATATATATATACACACACAAACACACATACACGTATGTGTGTGTATTCTTTAATTCATTTACTTGTTTCAGCCATTTGACTGAGGCCATGCTGGAGCAACGCCTTTAGTCGAACAAATCGCCCCCAGAACTTATTCTATCAGTATCTTTTTACCGAACCGCTAAGTTGTGGGGACGTAAACACACAAACATCGGCTGTCAAGCGATGGTGGGGAACAATCACAAACACACGCAAATAAATATAAACCTATGGTCGGCGCGAGGCTATAGTAGAAGACACCCAGGTTGCCACGCGGTGGGAATGAACTTAAAACCATGTGATTGGGAAGTAAGCTTCTTACCACACAGCGCCTATATATAGACCTCTGTGTGTGCATACATACACACACACACACACGTCATAACTATACTTGTACACTCTTCTGAAACTTGGATTACATATTGTCATCACATCAAGTCTTTCGAAAAATCCCATCAAAATTTGCCTTAACCCATATACACCCACCCACCCTGGTTGCGTTTTTGCAACGCAAAACCTGCTCCTGCTTGTTTGGACATGAACTCGCCCGGAAGCATCTGACTGAGCATACGAAATGTTCAGTTGGTAGTCGACACCCGTAGCTAACCGTTGCATATTGTCATTCTCTTCAAGATTGTAAAAGCTTACCATGACGTTTAATTTAAATACAGTGAAATTTTAAGACTTCATTTTCTTATAGGCATATATGGGTTAAGAGGATCTTAAACATCAAACAGTAGTCTGTAATACCAGACACCTTTCTTCTTCCGAAAACCAGCACGTTCAGTATTGAAACGCTCCTCATAGGCAGGTAGATGTGTTGGACTGGACGGACACCTTACTAGGATGCAAGCTGACAAAATGCCTAAGCAGTTGTTTTGCGGGGAGTTGAAACGTGTCCGAGATATAAACCAAAGAAACATTTTAGGGATACCGTCAAAAACAATCTTGAGGCTGTTATTGTGAATGTTGAAAACCGGAAGCAGTTGACGGAAGATCGATAGGTTTGGAGAGAAGTGATCAACAGTCGTTGCAAAGCATTTGATACACGCAGAATCGAACAAGCCGTCTTAAAACGAGTACTTCATAAACGGGACTTAACTTCAAGCCTAGATAATATTTTACCTGAAAATGTTTTTAACACCTGCAGTAGGGTCTACTTGTCCAAAGTCAGTCTTACTAGTCATATGAGATTTCATAACAAAATTTACTAATTGTAGAGATGGCCTTCTGTAAAGAAGTGGTTATCACTATATATATATATATATATATATATATATATATATATATATATATATATACAGACAGACAGACAGGCAGGCAGATAGATAGATGTACGCGCACCCACACATGCATGTATTGCATATGGTTAATAATTGTTTCTATCATAAGTACAAAGCCTGAAATCTGGAGAGAGTTAGTCGATTCAATCACTTGGAATTTGACAATTGTTACGCAGAGAATCTTAAATGGCTTACTCTTTTGAGAGTCAGTAACAGTAGATCTGATGTAGCCACTGAGTAATGTAGTAGGCAGTTTACAAGTTTAAAATAATTAAGTAACACTGATCATCACGAAATACATCATGGTTTCGGGTTCAGTCCCACTGCATTTCACTTTGGGCAAGTGTTTTCTACTATAGCCCAGGGCCGACCAAAGCCTTGTGAGTGGATTTGGTAAACGGAAACTGAAAACCCGTCATGTGCGTGTGTGTGTTCTTTGTGCTTGTTCCCACCACCACCGCTTGACAACTGGTGTTGGTGTGTTTATATACTCACAACGAAGCGGTTCGGCAAAAAAAAAAAGACCAATAAAATAAGTACCAAGCTTCATAAGAAAGTACTGGGGTCGTTTTCTTCGACTGAACCCTTAAAGACGGTGCTCCAACATGACTGCAGTCCAATGACTGAAATAAGTAAAAGGTAAAAGATAGCCTAAGTTATATTTTCTTTAGAGTAGGTACAAGACTTAATAGATTTCCGAAGTTAATTCACTGAGATCCAATCTATCCATTACACCAACAGTTCAAACTTCAGTACGTTTGCTTTACTAATTTCCAAAGACATTGGCAACAGAGAGAAACGAGAAAGGTTTTAAAACATAAAGTTATAAGCAGGCAACAATAACATTTTGAGATCGTATAAGTTGAAGATGCAACATATCTGCAAGGTTAAAAGCCAATGGAATAAAAGTGGTTTATTTCGTACAAATATTTCTTTAATAGAATGTTTTTCTTAATTTACGATCCAATAATGATTTCTATCAAAAGAATCATTTTCAATCAATTTTATTTGTACTTTTCTCTTAAGGCAATTTTTTTTCAGGCGTATGGCACCTTGGGCAAGTGTTTTTTTGTTTGTTTGTTTTTTCTCCTAGCTGACAGCCTCGGGCCGACCAAAGGCTTATGAGTGGATTTGGTAGACAAAAATTGAAAGAAACCCGTGAAACCCGCGCATATATGTTTGTGTTTGTCCCCTACCACCACTTGACAATCGGTATTGTTTGTTTACGTCCACTTAAACTAGCAGTTCGGCATTAGAGATTGATAGAATAAGTACCGAGCTTTTAAAAAATAAGCACTGGGTCGATTCGTTCGATTAAAAACCTTTCAAGGCGATTATCCTAATTACAAATATAACCCTTTTGCTTGTAGATGTGTGGCTGAGAAGCTTACCTCCTAACTTTGTGGTCACGGGTTCAGTTCCACTATGTATCACCTTGAGCAAGTGTTTTCTATATAGCCCCAGGCCGACCATAGACGACGGAAACTGAAAAAAGCCAATCGTGAAGAAAGAAGCCTTTTACATATAAACAACGAGTGTCGGTCCTCAGTTTCGTGCGTGCGTGCGTGTGTATAACATTATAAATACGCTGTCTCGGTTTTATAGAGAAATTACACCGATTGTATCAATTCTTCGATATTGTCTAGGCACTTACACTATGATGGAGGAAAGGAAATACATGTTATCTGGCAATTCATGTCCGAAATACTTAATCAGGACTTGTAGAATTTCTACCAGACCAAGCTCCGATAACATGACTTTCAGTGTACTATCAACACTTAGTTTAAGATCATAAAAAAATCTAATCACATCATGCTCCAATAGAATGCAGTTATCAACTTCCCGTAATTTCCATAATTCCATCACTTGTGCTTATTTATTTCGTTGAAGTATCGTTATGACTCAAAGACGAACCAACAATGACCGTCCCGACTTTTCTATACTTAGTACAACATTGTCCATTGTGTTCATCGTTCTTTCCTTTTTTATGGTGCTCACTTTAGCATGCGGTTTACCGCAGTATCCGTAGTCTACGCTGTAATATGACAGCTGAGGTGATGATGAGCCAACAGGAGATTCTACACGGTTGCTTGAACATGCCAGAAATAGCAGCCAAATTTCCCTCAGACATCATTCGTCTTTTTGTTTAAAAAAAAGAAAGACACATTTAGATAAAATCATCCGGAAGGGAGGGTAACTTGAAAAGAAAAAAAGACAAAGACAGGATGGTCATGGCTGGAATACTTTTAGTCATAAATCTGCAATCAGAGAACGCTGACTTGGGACCACTAACAAGACAACATAGCAATAAACCTTCAGTCCAATATAATTTTCTTCTTTACCTACAACAAATCTTGATGATGTGTGTGCAAAGCATGGATGCACACTCGTGACTATTTTAGCTCCGTCTCAGTTCGGATCGAGTAAACCTATGCTGTTACTCTTTTACTAGTTTCAACTGTTGGACCGCGGCCAAGTTAGAAAAACGCAATCAAGGGTTTATAATTCATCATATTGACCGCAATGCATATTTCAGTCTGGAATTTTATCGATCACTATTTGACTTGCCGAATTGCTAATTTGGGGAGAATACAGGAAGAAAACATAAACAATACCGGTTTCTAGACGAGTATAAACTCACAGGCACACATATAGAGAGATGTGAGCTCGAGTCCCACAGGCAGCCTTCTATTTTTTCTATGCAAAAGGGTTTTTCAACCCAATATTTACATGTTATTTATAGCTTCATTATCTACTTCAAGATTCACTATTCCAAAAAAACAAAAAAAAGAATTATTTCACGTTCTCCTGTTTCTAAATTCTTATGACGTCTATATAGGTATACCAAAGAACCAAAGACCCTTCCTGAACCATATGCTCATAAGGTTTCCCGGGTTCTGTGGCACATATATACATTTATATACATATATCATTTAATGGCTTAACGAATACAGAAGTTTTGCGTGAGCTACTTCAGGTTTCATGTTCGGATAGTGCGATAATCGTACAGGCTTGTATAACATACCATACACAATGCAGCAATCGTTCAGGCTGAAGGTTTGCCGGACACGGATACACACACACACACACACACAGCTAGTTATCCAATACCTGAACCTCTCGGACCATCTCAATTCAACTTTTTAATGTCCCGAACACAAGCTTTCTCTTGGTTATATTGCAAAATGCTACCATTCCAACAAAGGAAATGAAACAATAAGACGGCGGAACATTTTGGTAGTAATGTTAGAAATAGAGTCTACTGAAGGATAGTCCTGAATGTCTGGAAAACAAGAAAGACTAGCGAAGGCCGCGATGCCTTTCTACGCTCGATCAGAGTTAAACTGTTGTTTACAACAATATGTTTGTAATATGGAGGAAAGGAAAAGGCATCTTAAATGCCCGGCAAGCTGCTCCCCACCTCTCTCTCCTAACTGACTGACAAGAACGATCGTATATGAGGCGTATAGATATATCAATGAAAGTGGGATGTAACATGAAAGGCCTTGCATAACCAGATGTCAAAGAACCTACAAACATGCCGTCAATATATCAACTAGCACCAACCACTGTCTGGCTCAATCAGGGTTGATTTGGAACTTAATAAATGAACATAAGCCAACTGGAGAGTCTCCGTACGACGGTCGGACGATTTGCAAGAATTAGCAGACTCTTATCTCTCTCCAAGTGACCAAGTAGTTAGAGTGATGGATAGTTAATCCACTGGGATTCATCCATGTGAGTCCGAATTTCGACAGATTGCTGACTTTTTAGGCGCAGGCGTGGATGTGAGGGAAAAAGTTTTCTCCCCAACCACATGGTTACGAATTCAATCTGTGTGACACCTAGATAATGTAGTCTTAGATAATCCTAGCAAAACGGAATGGTTTACTAAGAACTACAACTAACCTTGACGTTCGAGAGGAAAAGGAAGAAGTCAAGTAACGTCCGCTAACTGCATTCAATAGTCGGGCAAAACTAATTTCGTAACAAAAACTTAAAACTGACACTATAAAGCTTGTGTGCAGCGAGACTCTTCGTGCTCTGTCGACCTCCCAGAATTAACAGGCAAATCTTCCCCCAAATCACTCTTTATAATACGGGTATATTAGTTAAAGATGTCTGAAAAAAAATAAAATAAAAGACGGTACGATCACAATTGGAACGCGTCCGATCAAAGATGTATTCGATGAGGGATGACTCGCACGGAAGTACTACTACTCGTTGTGATACTGGGTCACGTTCTTTTATGTTCCAAGTCATTCTATCAACCTGTGATGGTTGAAAAGCAAAATAGCAGACAAAGCACTGCTAGCGATATATATCCCGAACAACATGACCCAAACATAACCGAAGAGCAAAAGCTGAAACCAGTGAATAAATATCCACTGAGCAATAGTCGAAGAAAACCTCATGTCATTTATTTCATATACTTTATTTATTACTTTTATCCAGAACCAGTGAGTGGACAGAATTAGACTAGTTTAACGTCACTGCAGAAAGAACACCGGTGGAGAAAAAATTCTGATCAAAAACGGCAATAGATTGACAGAATAGTTAGAACCACGGGGGAGAAAAAATTCATTGAGATATGTTATTACAGTCTTTTACGTTTTGAGTTCAAATCCGGCCGAGATCAATTTTGCCTTTTATCCTTTCAAGACTCATAAATTAAATAAATTAAAGAACTGTCCAAGAACTGGAAATCGATTTATATTTCAATAATACATTCTAGACGTGAATGAAATGATATAAAAGTGAAAGTCGGAAGTCAAATCAGCCTAGCTCACACACATACATATGCACACAAAGGCGATCCAAATTGTGAGCAGAAAACTTACATCGAAAATGTAAAAATTAAAGCCTGTCTACTTTTGATTGCGGGAAAAAATGATGAAAAACTACCGGTTACTATTTGTGAGAGAAAGACAGACAGCTGCCACGATTAATCGGTTTAAAAAACAATGTTGATGCGTTTATGTCACTTACATACAGACATTAATGTTAAACGGGGGTGGGGGAGAATCAATACGAAATTATACGTCTTTGATTCATAGCAGAGCGGTAGCAGGAGATAGTGACATTCATGCCTTGCCTTTCTCAAGAGTATTAAAGAAATGAAATATATTTCACTAGAAGCGAAGATCGAAGGCAGATGACGGAGTCAACGGTTCGTCAAGGATTTGTCATCACACATTTAGACCCGCGAAACATATCTCTCTCTCTGACACACACACACACATATACACACCTACGTCTTTAAGGACAAGCACTAACACAAACTTAATGTCCAAAGAATTCTACTGACAAGAGGGTTAGGTAATTTCCAACACATCAATTAATTACAATATATATATATTAGTCAACTCAAATAAACAATTAAAATGAAAAAAAAATAATTTAAAAAAGAAACAGAGAAAAAGAAAAGAAAAACGAACGTTAGGACGTGCACAAGTAATATATTAATTGGACGCTCGGTGAAGGGAGAGAGTTGGTGTTAACGTTTCGAGCATAGCTCTCCGTTGGAAACAGGAAAGTCCATAGAGAAATAAGGAAAAATAAGGGGAAAGGAAGGAGAGTGGAAGGAGGACTGAAGTAAAGGCGAATGAAAAGAAGTGAAGAAGTAGGGTCACGGACAAATTATAATGATTCACATTCCTTTCGATTGTTTTGGAGCACCTAATTCTTAGATTTCTCTCTCCAATTCGATTACGTTACCATTTTTCATTCACTCGGAGTACGCTATTTCTGCACCTTTGATTTTATATATAT
>NC_069000.1:21682345-21683000 GCF_001194135.2 Octopus bimaculoides
CATAATGACCACTTCGAGAACCCAGTTTCCACAAAAACTGTTCGCCGGGAGCTGCACAAAGCCGGATTTCAAGGGAGGGCTGCAATCAGAAAACCACTACTTTCAAAATCAAACGTTGCATAGCGTTTGGAGTGGAGTAAGAACCTACAGAATTGGTCCCTAGAGCAGTGGAAGAATGTTATTTTCTCGGACGACTCATCCTTTACCTTATTTCCGACCACCGGCCGAGTATACGTGTGGAGACAGCCAAAAGAAGCATTTGACCCAGACTGCCTTCTTCCAACTGTTAAACATAGAGGAGGATCTATGAAGATCTGTGGGGCTATATCTTGGAAATCCGCCGGCCCAATGGTTTCCTTTCGTGGCAGAATTAATAGTCAAGACTACTTAAGCATTTTATCTGATCAAATTCATACTATGGTTGCGGAACTATTTCCGGAGGGAAACGCAATCTTTCAAAATGATAATGCACCAATTTACACAGCTAAAGTTGTTACTGAATGGCATGAGGAACATCTTATCTGGCCACCACAGTCCCCAGATCGCAATATTATTGAACATTTACGGTGCGATTTAGGAAAACAAGTACGGAGTCCATATCCTCTACCATCGTCACTACAAGAACTGGAGACTGTTTTAGCTGAAGAATGGACAA
>NC_069000.1:21683100-21683399 GCF_001194135.2 Octopus bimaculoides
TATATATTTGTATATATATATATATATTTGTATATATATATATATATGTAGGTGACCAAGTTAGTAGTGGGGTAGGGTGCACTGAAAGTGTAGCTGCTAGAATAAGAATTACCTGCGCAAAGTTCAGAGAGCTCTTACCTCTGCTGGCGACAAAGGGACTCTCACTCAGAGTAAAAGGCAGACGCATGTGTACGAACAGCCATGCTTCATGGCAGTGAAACATGGGCCGTGACTGCTGAGGACATGCCTAGGCTTACAAGGAATGAAGCCAGTATGCTCCGATGGATGTGTAATGTCAG
>NC_069000.1:21683409-21686392 GCF_001194135.2 Octopus bimaculoides
AAGGCAGACGCATGTGTACGAACAGCCATGCTTCATGGCAGTGAAACATGGGCCGTGACTGCTGAGGACATGCCTAGGCTTACAAGGAATGAAGCCAGTATGCTCCGATGGATGTGTAATGTCAGCGTGCATACTAGACAGAGTGTAAGTACCTTGAGAGAAAAGTTGAACCTAAGAAGCATCAGTCGTATTGTGCAAGAGAGACGACTGCGCTGGTATGGTCATGTAGCGAGAATGGATGAGGATAGCTGTGTGAAAAAGTGCCTCACCCTAGCAGTTGAGGGAACCTGTGGAAGGGGTAGACCAAGGAAGACCTGGATGAGGTGGTGAAGCACAACCTTCGAACATTAGGCCTCACCGAGGCAATAACTTCTGACCGAGACCTTTGGAGATGTGCTGTGCGTGAGAGGACCTGGCAAGCCAAGTGTGACCTAAATCCAAGGCCTCTGTCAGGGGTGTAGCCAGCCCACTTATGCGTACTTTTCCTTCATTGGACACTAAACTCCGGTTGCAAAGACCTGTTGAGGCAAGTGAAATCGAAATCGAACTAAATTCGACGACTGGCACCCATGCCTACGTCTCCTTCATTGGACACTAAACTCGGCTTGCGACGACCTGTTGGGGCAGTGAATTTGAAATTGTGTTGGCACCTGTACCATTAGAGCGCTAAGAGCACCGTCCAAGCATGATCATTGGCAGAGCAGCTATCTGGCTTCTGTGCTAGTGGTACGTAAACAGCTTGGCCTTCCTGGCACATAAAAGGACATTCGAGTGAGGTCGTTGCCAGTACCGCTGGACTGGCTCCTGTGCAGGTGGCACAAAAAATAAACCATTTTGAGTGTGGCTGTTGCCAGTACCGCCTGACAGGCCTTCGTGCCGGTGACACGTAAAAGCAGTCACTACACTCTCGGAGTAGTTGGCGTTAGGAAGGGCATCCAGCTGTAGGAACTCTGCCAAATCAGATTGGAGCCTGGTGTAGTCGAGAAGCATCAAAACTGGAAATTCCCAGAAGAAATCAGAGTGCAGAACAGACAATCAAGTGCCTTCAAGATCTTTATGATGTTTGTAAAAAGAAAGAGAAACTTTAGCTTCGATTTAGTTGATCTAACAAAACGTATTAATTCTTTGTTATGTTTAAAAATTTGCCAACATTTAGCACCCTTTTTCTTATACAGTTATTTAAAATTGCAATGAAACCTGTAAAGTTAAAAATATGTATTGTTGTTAATTTTGTATGTTATCAAATGCTTATAGTGGCTTCTGTCTTAAAATAGCCTAGTTTTGAACTTTTGCGTAGAGCAATTTCAATTCAGTAACCTTAAAAATGTATAAATACACCTTTATTCTACATGTCGCTTGCATTTACAAGGATTTAGGCAGCGGAAATACTGAAGTGTTAATCTAGTGATTATAGTTTTAAAAGCCCCTAACTCTGAAACTACTTCAACTAGAAAGCTGAAATTTTAGATATACTGTTTCTGAATTGCACTGAGTCAGCACACCAAGTTTGGTAAAAACTCGAGCAGGCATAATGGAGCCTACCCCATCTAGAATTATGTATGATTTAGGTCAAAATTGGTGATCGATTTCTTAAGTTGGAGGTAACATTTTTTATCAAATAAAGCAAAATAAATGTTAGTTTCCTGACTTTTATGAAATTACTCATCAGTTTACAGTATAGCATTATTAGGTTGTGAAAATGTCATAATCCTAATGTATTTATATATATATATATATATATATATATATATTTATATTTCAAGGATAAGTTTGGCACAGAAATGTTGACATAGAGTGGTAAATAAATCGATCTTGGATATATCGAGTTTGAAGTTTCTATCTCTTTTAAATATACAAATTTAAAAGTTAAAAACCTTGAAATATAAATATAAACTGTGAGAACGACCCTTAAAGAATCTAATTAATGATCCCCTAAGGTAAGTTCTTATGCTATATTGGTAACGGTTGCTACATCCTCTGGAAAATTATATATATATGTGTGTGTGTATATATATGTGCGTGTGTGTGTATGTATATATATGTGCGTGTGTGTGTATGTATATATATATGTGTGTGTGCATGTATGTATATATCATTTTTAGAAAAAACATAAATCCAGAGAAGAAGTAAAGCAGTCTATATTTTTTCCTGGTGAAGGCCAGTTCATGGTTTACCCTGGGTTTTCCATTCATAAAGGATTTATCTTTATGGCGTATTGTCAGACCTGAAGACCTGTTTGCCCATGACCTCTTTAAAACATGGAGGGGAAATGTCTTCACTTTGTCAGAAATTTGGAAATGACATGCTGTAGTGCTTGGCATTTGTATCGGGAGCTCTGATACAAATATTTCAAGCTGCTTTGGTATCAATTTGAGGATATTTACCGAGAGTGATAAAAATCAAACATCCATTCAATATGATGGTATTTGGGGTGATCACTAGTGATGGTGACTTTATGCCTCCCTTCATCTTCCCACACAACCTCAGCCTCAACATGATGGCCTACATCAAATACCTGGAGGTGGTCAAGAGGGTGGCTGCTGGACGACCCTATGTCTGGCAACAGGACTTTGCACCATGCTACACAAGCAAGAGAACCCAGTCATGGGTGTCAGACAATTTCTGCGAGCACATCACCCCTAACATCTGGCCACATGTGTATGGTTATATATATATAATAGATATACATGCACTTGCATACATACATGTATATATGTATGTGAACTTATATATATTTCATGTATGCTCTTCCGGTCAATTCACCAGGTTGAACCATCACTTGTTACACATTTTTTTGGCTCTCCATTTTGTTTTTGTTCCCTTTAGTCTGTTTTGGCGAAGACCATAGGCTCTAAATGTCAAAGACTTTGCCTTTCTTTGCAAGCATCAAACTAATACACCTGCTTGTTGTTCCCTCATCTGTCTTCGTCTTTTGTTTTCTGAACATTTAAACAGTAAATATATATATATATATATATATATA
>NC_069000.1:21686652-21690111 GCF_001194135.2 Octopus bimaculoides
TCATCATCATCATTTAATGTCCGCTTTCCATACTGGTATGGGTTAGACGGTTTGACTGAAAACTGGTAAGTCTGAGAGCTGCACCAGGTTCCAGTCTGATTTGGTGTGGTTTCTATGGGTAGATGCCCTTCGTAACATAACCATTCTGAGAGTGTAATGGATGCTATTTATGTGCCACTGGTACAAGTGCCATTTACATGACACCGGTAATGGCCAGTACTACAATTTCACAGGTGCCATTTATATGACACTGACAACAGTCACAACTACAGTTTCACTTGGCTTGATGAGTCTTCTTAAGCACAGCATATCCCCAGGGTGTTGGTCACTTGTCGTTGCCTCCGTGAGGCCCAACATTCGAAGATCATGCTACTGGCAAAAACCATGATATCACGGGTGCCATTTACATGACACCAGCAATGGCCACAATTACAATTATGATTTAGCTATACATATATATATTTATATCTATAAATGTATATGTATGTCTATGTATTTATGTATATATTTGAATATATGTGTATGTATGCATATATCTGTATTATATGTGTGTGTACTTATACATACATACATATATATATGTGTGCAGTCCCTCAATATGGCCACAGCCTTAGGACTGAATCATATAAAATACACTCACACACAAACACGCACACATATATATGTATGTACATACATAAATATGTAGGTAATTATGCTGATAAACAAATTAGATACATGAAATGTATTAAATATAATAGTTTGATTATGAAATACAAAATGTGTCTATATGTGTACATGGAAACGAGAGAAAGTAAAAGGTTGAAACTTTGAGACGATGAATTTTTATGTGTATAGGTCCAACTTACAAAGTAAAAATGACAGAGAAAATTAAAGAGGTGGAAGAAAGGTATTATAAGTCCAACAGCTGTTTCTGGAGGTTCGGCAATCCATATTAATATTGATAGATGGAGTATTGAGATCTGAAATATAAGATTTTCTCTACCCTTCATGACGGAGACATGTCTTATCCAATGTTAATTGCATCCATATGAGGTTTGATCAATAAGTGTCTGGACTGTTGCCATAGTAACGAAGCTAAAGCACACAGACTGAAGCTGCTTTACAAAGATTGACCTTGTACTCTGCTTTGCATGCTCACTAAGTTTTAATGATCTAGCTCACTTACGCTGTTTACAGCAGTTCTTGGAAGGAAGTTGTGTAGCATGTGATTGCCGCATTGACCATGACAGAGAAAGTTATCATGGCAATACCTGTTCGGAGGCCTATGCCAAGTTGCAGAATGTGTATGGAGAGGAGTGTATGAGTAGTTCAGGCGTTTTCAAGATGGCCGCAAAAATGTCGATATTGACAAACGTTCTAGGAGACCCCAACCAGCAGAACTGAGAAAAACATTGCAGATGTGTGTGCAGCTGTGAGGGGAAACCATCAAATCATCATCCGTGAGCTATCAGAGGATGTGCAGATTAGTTATGTTTCAGTTCAGTCCATTATAACTGAAGATTTGGGCATGAGATGCGTATCTGCCAAGTTTGTGCCAAATCTGCTTTCAGCTGATGAAAAATCTTTGAAAACTGTGCATGGGCTTCTGAGCAGGTATTGTCAAGCAGATTGATGCAGATTCTCTGCTCAACTTACTCTGTCAGGGCCAATGTGATGATCCCATGTTATACACCTTCCTTCAAAGCACTGCTGTAAACAGTGGAAGTGAGTTAGAAAATTAAAACTTGATGCACATGCACAGCAGAGTTCACTGTCAATCTGAGCCAAGCGGCTTCACTCTGCATGTTTTAGCTTCGTTACTATGGCAGCAGTCCAGATACTTATTGATCAAACCACGTACATATTGTGGTGAACTACATCTACGAACATTATTATGGATCTCAAATCCCCCAGAAACTGCTGTTGGACTTGCAACACCTTTTTTCAACCCCTGTTGTTTGTACTCTGTGTAAGTTGAACCTTTTAATATAAATATCTGTATTTTTATACTTGAAAATTCATCATTTGAAAGTCTCCACCTTTAGCCTTCTCTCGTTTTGCATCTATACATATAGACATATTTTGTATTTCATACCCAAACTATTATATTTAATATATTTAATGTATTCAGTTTGTTTGTCCGCATAATTGCTTCTATACCCGCTGAACTTGATTCCTCTTATAACCTTTCTTTACCTTGTGCAGTTGATCCCCTGTAAAGACATCAAACTCTAAGTTTGAATCTTTTGAGCACTACTATGTGCCTTCTATATGGAGAATGTCTGGATCTCATCTGTGGACTACACACATACACATAAATGTATATATATGCGTGTTGTATTATACTTGTTCCATAAAAATCATTTCCTTTGAAAACAGGTAAGTGTTATGAATAGGAATATTAAAGGACTGTAAATGCTGTACTTACATGTTACTAATAATGCTTTCCTGTATGTAGAGTTACCCATATATTCTGGGAAGAAGATATTTGTCTTCGTCTTACATATTTTGGAACTTGGTTTTATATTTCAAATACATGAAAAGTTTATGATACCTTTGATACCACTCATGTTTTGATTTGCTAATTGAACTTAATTATTTCTTGGGTAACAATTCTCATTGCTTTGATATATCAGAATAGCTGCTCAACTTCACAATAGGTCGGCTCTAATTGAATTGAGTTGAGATGATTACATTTGTTCCAGCCCAACCCAGCCCTTGTCTTTTGTTCAGGCATGATATATAATCTTGTACTACAATAACTGATGCATCCTTCCCTTCTAAGACTATAAGGTCTGGTTTTAGGGAGATTTAGCTGTAACCTCTTGCATTTTAAATAACTATGTGGAGGTTGCTATTATTCAGCAAAGCATCAACCTGGCTGTCTGTCATTTATGTAACTCTAAGAAATACCACATTAATATGCTATATTTCACATGCATTGTTGTTTTGTTGTGCATCAGTGTGATAGATTGAAATACATTGCTGCTGATCAGTTGTGTGTGTATGTGTATGCTTATTTACATATGCACAAACAACTGTTATGTGACACCAGAATTGATGAAAAGTAAATTGTCCCATTCATTGGTTGCCCTTGCTTCATACGGGTTGTATAATTTGACATTTTTCAGCATTTCTCTTCAGATTGTGGTTGGAAACAGGCAACTAAACTAGATATTCCTGTTGTTTGTATGTTTGGTTCTTTATTGTGTCTGTGCTGCTTTTAAGTGCATACATTTAATTTTGTGTTATGGAATTAGAGTAAAACTGTCCCTGCTCCCCACCCCCAGAGATAAGCAGAAAAAAATGTGGAAAAAGAACTCCAGTATTTGAATGAAATTCTGTCAAATATATTGAAAGTCAGCTTATGTTGAGTGGTTGGTCTCATGATACTTGCTATACTCTTCTTTGTTTTGTTGTGTTATATACTTACATATGAACATATACATACATGTATATATATATATATATATATAT
>NC_069000.1:21690180-21701985 GCF_001194135.2 Octopus bimaculoides
GTTACTCTATATTTTTGTTGCATGCAAGTTTATTCTTAAACAAGAATATTGTTGCCAATGACTTTGAAGTTTTAGCCATACGACAATGATTCAAATGGTCAAAACTTCAAAGTTACTGTTAACAGTATTTTTTTTTTCCTAAGAATAAACAAAATACAGAGTTCGGGAAAGAAAAAAAAATGTATACACACTTCTGGAAAGGAAAAATCTGTATAGATATTTAAGTTGTGTAAGTACCCCTATCATATTGCAATAACACTGAATTAAAATATTCATACAGATTTTTCTTTTCCTGAAGTGTGTATACATTTTTTGATGTACTGTGTGTGTCTGTGTATATAATGTACATACATACTTAAATACTGATAGAGGAGTGCATATAATCCAAGAGTGTGTATATGTGTGTGTGTGTGTGGGGGGTGTATTCTTGTGTATCCCCATGCATTTGTATGTCCCTCTTGCTTTGACATGTAATACTTGTAAATAAGCATCACCATCATAGAAGGTATTGTTTGTTTCCAATCTTCTATGAAACATGTCTACTCAAGGGGAAATATTACCTTGCTTGGAAATGAGGGGTTTGCAATAGGAAGGGCACATAGCCATAGAAAATCTGTCTTACCCATGCAAGCATAGAAAAGTGGACCTTCAAATGAAAATAATCTACCTATGTATTTATTTATATATATTTCTTATTTTTTTTATTGCCCAGAAGGGGCTAAACATAGAGGGGACAAACAAGGACAGACAATGGGATTAAATCGATTCCATTGACCCCAGTGCATAACTGGTACTTAATTCATCGACCCCGAAAGGATGAAAGGCAAAGTCGACCTCAGCGGAATTTGAACTCAGAACGTAACGGCAGACGAAATACTGCTAAGCATTTCGCCCGGTGTGCTAACGTTTCTGCCAGCTCACCACCTTTATATATATTTCTCTGTGTGTGTGTGTGTGTCTAATTATGTACATGTGTGTAAATCTTCACATATGCATGTAAAGTGGCATGCTGTCAGAAACATTTATCCATGTTCAGAATTGTTGATGTGCGAAATAAACAATCCACACCTGTTGTTAGCTGTCAGGACACTGCATCCTTCAAAAATTCAGTGCTTTACCAAAATTCGATAACACTACTCCTGACATGCTTACACATTATTTTTTCTCCGTGGCTCTTTTACTCTTTACTTCTCTATCTTTTTTGTCTGTGCTGTGCATGAATTTTTGACTCTTTTTGCTGTTTTTCTTTATTTGACTTATTGCTACTTTCTGTCCTTCATTTTCCTATTCTTTTTTCCAACTGATTGTAGTGTACCTGATCACTACATACCATGAGCTCATTATTATGAAGGTGGTGAGCTGGCAGACTCGTTAGTGCGCTATTTCATCTGTTCAAATTCCACCAAGGTCGACTTTGCCTTTCAGCCTTCCGGGGTCAGTAAAATAAGTACCAGTTGAACACTGGATCGATGTAATTGACTCATCCCCTCCCCCAAAATTGCTGCCCTTGTGACAAAATTTGAAACTATTATTATTATTGCCATAAGGTGCAAGCATAACTGTGTAGTTAAAAAATGTGCTTTGCAACCACATGGATGTAGGTTCAGCCCTATTGTACATCACCTTGGGAAAGTGTCTTCCACTATAGTCCTGAGTTGACCAAGGCAGATTTGGTTGATGGAAACTGAAGGAAGCCCATCTTGTCTGTGTTTGTGTCTCCTTGTCTTGATGTGTGATAGTTGTGAGTATTGCTGTTGTAATGTGATAAACTTTCCATTTCATATCTATTCGAATTGGATTTGGCATCAAGAAATGTTCACCTATTCTTACTCATATATTAAACCTTTCATGGTCACATTTTTGATGAAGTAAAATGCTCATGTGCTTAATTCACTTCTGAAAATAATCAAGAATTTAAAGCAATTTAAGAAAATATCCGATTTTGTTATGAATGTTCACATTAATCCTTTTGATATCTGCCCACCCAAAACTGCCTCTGGTTCTATGATACAAACTTTGTGTTTAAAACTGATCAAAATTAAAGCCTTCCATGAAAGTTTCATGTTAGTTTATGTTTGAAACACCTCTGTAATAGCGATGAACTTATTTTAACAAATTCTTTGTCATTTTCAAAATGATTTGAAACAAAAGCTAACAGAAATAAGGTAACAAATGGGTTAAGCTAACGTTTAGAACAATGTTTCTCAACTGGGGTCCACATGACTCTTGGTGGTCTCATAAGACTTTCATGTTAAAATTTGTGCAATAAACTGGTTATACTTCTATAATACTCTAAATATTTTAACAGTTTTTTAATACAATTCCTCATAAAGTCTAATTATAAAAATATAATATGATATTTTAAATATCGAATGGCTATGTGGGTCCAGCCAAGCAAAATAGGAATCAAAAGGGGTCTATAGGTAAAAAAAAATGTTGAGAACCACTGACTGGGAACTGAATCTTAATGGAAACATTTTTGCTTGTATGTAATTAGATCAGGTTTTGCATTTAATGTGAAGTGTAAGACGGACAATTTTTGCAGTATACAACTAGATGCAGTCTCAGATTGATTTGTATCAAAGGAGTTAAATAATCAAAAGTCTATCTATATATATTGCCTATGTGTATAGGTGGTCTATACACACATATATTTTTGTTTAGTTAATGTTATCTATCTCAGTTGCTAACATGATGAGATGCTAGTAGAAGTGAGAATGAGAAACTTTGTTAGTTATTTTAAATTTTCAATGAAAAATGTCAAACTGAACCAATATCCAATTTATTATCATCTAATCAATATTAAGGTGCATTCTCTGTTTTGACAGTTGGTCTCACCACCACTTTTTCTTACACTTGTTCCCCCTCCCCCGCTTTCCTTTCCTTCCATTTATATTTTAATTTCTTCAATTTCTTCTCCTTTTTTCCGTTCTTTTTCATTTTTCTTTTTTCATTTCATTCCCATTTCTTCTATTTATGCTTTCTTTTATTTTTTTCATTCCTTCTTTCTTCAATTCTTTCTGTTTTCGTTTTACTTTCTTTGTCTATTTCTCTTTTGCTCCTCCTTCACTTTCTTAAAACATTGTCTAGTGTTCTTGACCTTTCTAAAACATAGTTAATGAAACGAAAATTAGTATCAAGAACAGGAGGTCATGGAGGGAGCAACTTAATAGACTAGATGAATAATTAAGAAAAATACCTGACAAGAACAATAAAAATGCAATATATTTGTGTAACTTTCTAATGTCAATTTAGAAATAACCTGCTGTACGTATTAATACTTTTGTGTGAAATTTTGGTAAAGTGGATAATGATATCAATCGATCGACTTATTGATTTATTTCAATTTTGACCGGTTGTCGAATGTTCAGGTTGTGTCCATGTCTTCATCATCACTGTATATTATGTAGATTTAGTGGAAGAATGTTCTACAAAACAGTATATGTTGTTTCTTTAGATGATGAATTAGTGAAGTTGAATATGAGAGAGAGAAAAAAGATGGAAGATGTCTTAAACATGTACATTAACACATCTACCTATCTAGTAAATTCAGTATATTTTTATTTTCCCATCCTTTCCCCCCAACTTATACAGACAGATAGATAAATATTTTATTAGATTTTTTTTTTTTTTCGAAGATATTCTACTTTTAGCTGGGAGTTTAGCTTCATTCACTGTCAGTTTGATAATAGAGGAGGAAATTAGAAACTTAGTTGGTTATTTTGATACCAGCCCACTCAGGACCAGCTCTGGTTATAAGATAGAAAAATATCGTGTTTTGAATTATTTATATTTAAATAGAAAACAAGATTATAATTTCAGGGTAGATACCTTCTGTTAAGATTTGCCTTATATTAGCTTAATATCGACAAAATTGCTGTAAATTGTTATTTTTGGAATTTAGTTAGAATGCTTACACAGAAAATTTCATTAGAAAATCTTGTCAGAAGAAGGTTAAATTTCGGTGGAAGATGTTTTCATTCTCAAACTTTTATATTATTCAGTTTTATCATTGTGACAATGTATTCTATGAGAATTAAGATGTTTGATATAAAATGCTGTCTGATGTTGTTGTGTAACTATATAATTGATTATGATAAAAAAAAAAAAATATAAAAAGCAGAATAAACACACCAAACAGTCCCAAAATGCTAGTTAAAAGTGAAGTGTAAATGAGTTGAAACTTACACACAAACACACACATTTTGAAGATAGGTATACAAACAGATGTTTTTTCTTTCTATTTTTTTCTTTTTATTCTGGATTCTAAAAAAATATACTACATAAAGATAAGCATATTTTATTTGATCTGCGATATTGTTAATAAAATACTTCATTGTATCTCATTCATTATGCTATTCTCCCCACTCCTCCAACCAGCTCTCCATCTGTTTCCTTCTGCCATTTTAAGTGATTTTTGAATTGTTGATGACAATTCTCTATTATGGAAAATTCTTTGATTTGCATTTTCATTTTATATCTGGCAACCATTTGAATTAGAAAAGTGGGGGGGATGTGATAGAAATCTTTTAGGGGTTTTAAAAAGTAAATTATCTTTAGATATAACCTATTTTCATTTCAAACTTACAATAAAACTTTGTATATGTTTCGTTGAAAACATTGTAATAAAAGAACACCCTTTCCTACACTGACTATTTGAATGGAATAGGGAAGCTTCCTGTATGGTTAGGTATACAACCACACACGGTAGACATAAGGTATAAATGTTAATAAGGTTATTTCTATGTATGTGTCTTTAAGGGATTTCAGTGTGTGCGGTTATCTTTTACTTGGCGAGGCTGGGGCACTGCCTTGAAGAACCTTTAGTCAAATGAATCAACCCTAGTACTTTTTTTTTTAAAGCTTGGTACTTATTCTATTGATCACTTTTGCCAAACTGCTAAGACATAAGACGTAAACACACCAACACCGGTTGTCAAGTGGTGATGTGGGACAGACGCGCGCGCGCGCACACACACACACATATGACAAGCTTTTTTCAATTTCCATCTACCAAATCCGCTCATATAGCTTTGGTCAGCCCAAGTCTATAGTAGAAGACACTTGCCCAAGGTACCACTCAGCGGGACTGAACTCGGAGCCAACTGGTTGGGAAGCAAGCTTCTTACCACACAGCTGCATCTGTGCCTTATGTGTATGCATGCACATAATATACATAGTCTGTACAAGATGTTTAAGAAAAGAGAAGCTGAAATAAAAAATTCAAAAGTAGTATGCAAGAGAGAAGACTGCACTGATATGGACTTGTAATGGAGGATGCTAGCTGGGTAAGGACACACCAAAGAGGTGGAAGGAAACTGTGAAAGATAAAAACTGAGGAAAAAGTAATGAAAGCTGAAGGTGATGTCAGTGAACTGTTACGAGTGGTGAGATGCTATGATGAAGCAGACTCATACAACCCATGTAAGCATGAAGAGACGGAAGTAAAAGGAACTTTAACAATTATCACACACACACACACACACACACACACACACACAAACACACACACACTTGTTTATAACTATTGACATTCATCATTATTTAAAACGCAATATTAAATTTTGTAGCTAAGTGATTGTATGCAAGTGTAGGTATCCAATGTGTTTAAATTAGCTGCTCTTTACATTTTTATATATATATATATATATATATATATATATATTATTATTTTTTATATCTGACAAGTAATTTTTACTAAAAACACTCCCTGATATACCAGTCATTATTTCTCTTTTGATTAAAGAATGTAATTGTTATTTATCATGTAATGCAGCTTTTATATATATATATATATATATATATATACATATATGTGTGTGTGTGTGTGTGTGTGTGTAAAAGTCTATAATTTGGTAATACTAATAATAATCCTTTTTACTATAGGCACAAGACCTGTAATTTTGGTGGGAGAGGACTAGTCACTTACATTGACCTAATAATAATAATAATAATGATGATGATGATAACAATAATAGTAATAATAATTTCAAACATTTGTAGAAGGTAACAAATTAAATGTTGAAGTGAATTCACTTGACACACACACATGCATGCATGCATATGTGAATGTGCATGTACACACATGCACACATTTGTGTGTGCATGTGCATACATATATAGTCTTCTATTTCGCACTGGGTTGTCCTTGGTGAGTTCGACTAGTATATAAATTTTTCTGAGAAACTCTTTCTTGCCCTGCATTCAATCTTCACTTTTGGAGAAAGGGACTCTGTGAGTGGTCTCCTGTAGTTGCTCTCATGGCAGAATTTAGCAAATTCACTGAGAGAGAGAGAGAGAGATCAACCTCATTACTTGACTGGTACTTTATCTATTGACTTTGAAGGGGTGGAAGGCAAATTTGACCTTGCCAGGATTTGAACTCAATGTGTAGAGCCAGAACAAAAACTATCAGGCATTCTACCCGACACTGGAACAACTCACCTACCAATATGCTTAAATATAAAACTAACAAACACACACACACACAGGGTGGGCCAGCCAAAAGTCAAGCACAAAATAAGTTCAGTACGCTCTGGAATTGTCAAAAACATGCTTCAAATTTTCTAAAATTGAATAAAATAAATAAAATTATGAGGAATACACACATACTTGTACTTGATGAACAAACTGAATAATAATAATGATAATTCTTTCTACTATTGGCACAAGGCCTGATATTTTGGGGGAGGGTTAAGTTGATTACATCAACCTTAGTGCTGTACTGGTACTTATTTCATTGAACCTGAAAGGATGGAAGGCAAAGTTGACCATGACAGAATTTGAACTCAGATGGGTGAAATATCACTAAGCTTTTTGTCCAGCATGCTAACAATTCTGCCAGCCTGCTGTCATGATGATGATGATGATGTAATATAAATTAAATGTCAAATGCTTTGGTTCATGGCTTTTGGCCCATCCTCTGTGTGTGTGTGTAAATGTATATATATATACAACAAATTTTCTCATTTTGAATTGCATCTAACACTCAAAATTTGAAAAGCTTTAGCGAAATCAGTTATGTTAGAGGGGAAAAAATCTTATCTTGTATAATATTATAATATTGTATAATACTTTTGCTATGATAATTCTAATATATTCTTTAGTCTTGTAAAAAAAATCTTCTGTTTTTTCATCTTATTTCTTTCTTTGTGTGTATGTATATATATATATATATATAAATAAAATTTGCCTATATACGTGAAAGAAACAAAAAAAATAGGACTCTCTCTTTCTCTCTCTCTCTCTCTCTCTTTCTCTCTCTCTCTCTCTCTCTCTCTCTCTCTCTCTCTCTCTCTCTCTCTCTCTCTCTCTCTCTCTATATATATATATATATATATATATATATACATATATACACACACACATACACACATATATATATATATATCAGTTATTTATTGTATTGATTCCTTGTGAGAACAAAAAGCAAAATCAACCCTGATAGGATTTGAAATCAAATCATAAAAAGATATAACTTAATACGGCAAAATATTTTATACATATGATTAAGAATAAAATACTTGTTTCTCTGCCAGAGAAATTCCTACCCTGCTTACCTGCGAATCAAAATTACATATAAAATCTGATGGTATTGTATAAAATTTATTTGTTACCAAAGAAATGGAGGAGGAGTAAGCTTATGAAACTGTTAGGAAAATTTACTATTTTGTCTTCCCCCCACCCCATTGTTGATCTCAATTTTCTGCATTTTTTGACTACTACTACTACTACTACTACTCACTTAAAAAAAAATTGTAATTTTAGTATCTGACTTCGTGGTTTATTCTATTCTATTTTATTTATTTTCTTTAAAAGAAACGGATTTGAAGAAAGAATATTTAATTTTTTTTTTGTTTGAAATGGGTGGGAGAATGAGAGAATGCTATGTTTTTAAAAATAATTGCAATGTGGAAGAGAAATAACAAAAATATTTATAATAATGGTAATAATTAGTTAGTGAAGTGTTGAATAATAATCACAGTGATTTTTAAAGCTACTGCTGAGATAATTTCAATAAATTTACGTCGCTATTCAAACTGCTGGCTTGAGATAGAGGTGATGCTGGTGCAGACAAGAGAGAAGTGAATCTTGTATTTCAGGGTATTTTATTTGAGAGCTTGTATTATTTCGCAAGTTCAAATTCTGCGTAGGTTGACTAAATTTTAAAAAAATTTTATTGATATAGGATTAATTATAAAGATAACTATTACTTTCGAATGATTGAATTAAATGACTATGATTTTTCTAAGGTAGAAACAATATTATTATTATTATTATTATTATTGTTGTTGTTGTTGTTGAACAAAATGCTTAGTAACATTTCTCCCTGCTCTTTATATTCTGAGTTCAAATTCCACTGAGGTTGCCTAGCTTTTCATTTCATAGTTGATAGTATACGTACAAGTTGAGCAATGGGATTGATATAATCGACTAATCCCCTTCCCTCAAAATCTGAGGCTTTGAGCCTATAATAAAAAGTATTATTATTATTATTATTATTATTAAGGTGATAAGCGGGTAGAAACATTAATATTCTGAACAGAATGCTTTGTGGTATTTTTTCTGGCTTAATGTTCTGTATTCAAATGGTACCAAGGTTGATTTTGTCTTTCATCCTTTTGGAGTTGATAGAATAAATACCAGTTGAACACCAGGCTTGATGTTAACAACTAACCTCCCCTCCCACACCACCACCACCAAAAAAAAAAAAAATTGTTAGCCTTGTGTCAAAATTGGAAACCATTGTTATTATAATTATCTTTATTATTTGTCCTTTCATACTTACATGGTCAGTAAAATAAGTATTGGGAAGGCAGGGAGCATCAAGTTTGACTTTACTCTTTCCCACTAAAATTTGTCATTACTATATACCCCCAGGTCAGCACTGACAGAGCAGAGCAATGATCAGACATCCCTACCATGACCTTTACAGTTTCGTTTCAAATATTGTATCCTTTCCCTTTATTCTTGTTAAGAAATATGATAGTTTTTTTTTGTGTGCATCTTTTTTTTTTTTATAGAAAGATTTGACTGCTATTTCTAGTACTTTATCTGACCACATAGAAGCCATTTACTAGCTAAAAGCAAGATTCTCGTTTTTGGTATCAGTTGGATGGATCTGCAATATAACAACTTCCAATGCATTGAAATCCTGCGTCATCACTCTGGCATGGCCTACCTCTTTACAAAAGCTGGTGTTGTGCTGAGTTGAAGCAAAATCATTATTCAAGATGGTTGCCTACTAGACCTGATGTCATGATTATTAGCTCCCGCACTTCCTAGTATATATAAAGCCAAGTTTCAACTGGCTAGCTAGGTAGCTAGCTAAAACTGACTAACCGATCAAAATTCCTCTGCTAATATTGCCATAAGCTATGTTTTATATAGATTAATTTTAGTTCTATTGATTTTCATTTTTTTCCTTATTTTGTTCATAAAAACCTCAACTTATGTATTAGATCTCATTTGACTAACAAGTCTGGCTTTGGACAAACAAATCCCTACTGCAGATTTTACAAGTATTTTCAGACAGAAAAGTATCTGAGATTGAAATTAAGGCCTATTTATGAAGTGCTTATTTCAAGCGGGATTGTAGAACACTTCTTTCCAAATCAATTGATCTTCCATCAACTTCTCTGTCTTCAACATTTACATTAAGAACCTTAAAGTTGCTTTTGATGGCAGCCCTAACACGTTTCTTTGGTTTATGATTTGGACGTTTACCATGTTGCGACTCACTGTAAAACAACTGCTTAGATAACCTGTCATCCTGCATCCTAGTCATCCTGCATTCTAGTCATCCTGCATCCTAGTCATCCTGCATTCTAGTCATCCTGCATCCTAGTCATCCTGCATTCTAGTCATCCTGCATCCTAGTCATCCTGCATCCTAGTCATCCTGCATCCTAGTCATCCTGCATCCTAGTCATCCTGCATCCTAGTCATCCTGCATCTTAGTCATCCCAGTTCAACACATATGATTGTGTATGAGGAACATTTCAATACTGGATGTGTGTGTGTGTGTACAGATGCAGACGTGGTTGTGTGATAAGAAGTTAGCTTTCCAAATTCATGGTTCTGGGTTTAGTCCTATAGTATGGCACCTTGGACAAGTGTCTTTTATAGCCCCAAGCTGACCAAAACCGTGACATGATTTGTTAGATGCAAACTGAAAGAAACTCATTATGCCTATGTGTGTGCATATTTGTGTGTTTGTGTTTGTCCCTCCACCAACAGTTGACTACTGATATTGGTTTGTTTACATCCCCATAGGTTAACGGTTTGGCGTACGAGACTGATAGAGTAAGTACTAGGCTTAAAAAAAAAAAAAGATAAGTACTGGAATTCCTCTATTCACCTAATCCCTGACAAGACATTGCCTGAGCCTGAATGCAATCACTGAAATAAATAAAAGATAAAAGATATTCATTAAAGCGACTATACCAGTGCAGTACATTGAATCTATGAAGTCAATACAGTAATCCCTCGACTATTGCAGGTGTTACATTCCAAACCCCCCCGCAATAGGTGAAAATCTGCAAAGTAGAAACAGTCCTGTACTGCGTATTTTTTAAAATTATTTTTATAATTTGTATATATTTATTTTATTATAAATGCAAAACACCACCACATAGGATTCGACATAAGCTTAAATAGTAAACTGCAATATAGCGAAGGATTACTGTATATTGTTAATCTATTCATTTGAAATATATAAGTATATTTATAGTGGTAGTATTCTTTTACAAGTTGCAAGTCAGTGATCTCTGTGATTATTCAAAGAGAGAGATGAGGGCTCGAACACAAGTGTATCTTTGTTTCATTTGAGAATGTAAATTGGTGCCTTAAGCCCTTTTTAGGAATAACTTATTTATAGGGATAACATAATGTTAAGGTAGCCATTCTTGAAGTTCATGAATTTGAACAAATTTGTGTACTATATGGAGGAGATGATATTGGTGTTTCATGTCGGATCCTTTAAGAAAAAATCTTACTTCTTTACAAGCAGTAGGTTTGTCTTGAAACATAAAAATTATATCCTTCCCATAGCACACAAATGTCATTAAACAATAATGTAAGTAACTATTAGTTTCTTTAGCTCTTTAGCATTCAGAATATTCTGTCAAATATATTGCTTATATAAACAAATTGTTCTAAATTAATCATCTATTACATTGTAGCATTGCAATTTCAATGATGTCATTGTTTATTCTTAGAATGTCATTGTATGGTAGGTTTGTGAAGCCAGATCTGGCAAGTTTGAATATAAAGCAGTAGAATATTTGGGCTGGATATGGCTGGTTTAAATGCTAAAGGGTTAATATTTTTATTTATAGTTTGCGATTAGATTTGAGATTATATCAATAGTAGTCGAAGTTTGAATGAGAAAGAGGATGAGGTTCAAATCTTTGCATTTTGGTGGGCAAGGAAGCATTGGTGGTCTCAGCTGTAGGAAGGATTGGTAGTGGTAGAAGTGATAGGGGGAAATTTTCGCATTTTGGTCAGTGTCACTAATTTTTTTCTTCAGATTAAACATACTATCTGATATGTTTTATTTTTAATTCTTGTCCCTCAATTCAGTCTCTTCTCCCACTTATATTATGACCTTCAAACCTCAAGGATATGCCTTGGCACTTGCCACCAGCTATATTTCTCTCTTCCTTTACTCAACCATCTCATTGATATTCTGATGCCTGGCACTTTGCCACCATCTCTATCCTGCTCTCCCCCCCTCTCTCTCTCTCCCCTCTCTCCCTCTCTCTCTCCCTCTCTCTCTCCCTTTCTCTCTCCCTCTCTCTCTCTC
>NC_069000.1:21701995-21708740 GCF_001194135.2 Octopus bimaculoides
TTACTCAACCATCTCATTGATATTCTGATGCCTGGCACTTTGCCACCATCTCTATCCTGCTCTCCCCCCCTCTCTCTCTCTCCCCTCTCTCCCTCTCTCTCTCCCTTTCTCTCTCCCTCTCTCTCTCTCCCCCTCTCGCCCCCCCCTTCTGCACTTTCCTCAGGTTGGGTAACCATGTATCTCCTTTGCGGCAGCATACCTCTGTCTGTCTTCATTCCTGGTCTCTCTCTCCAGCCAGGTAACCTTGTACCTCCTCTACAGCAAGAGCCCTGTTTCTGTCTCTCTGTCTCACTATAACCTTTCAGTATCTGACATAAGATCACCTCCTCCAATGCCCCCTCCCCTCTCAAAAGACTTTTGTCTTGCAAGTTACTTGATGACTCTGTCAGTGCAGGTGCCACTTAAAAAGCATCCAGTCCACACTGTAATTGGTTGGCATTTGGAAAGGCATCCAACTGTAAAAACCTTGCCAAAACTGACCTTGCTTCTGCTTGTGCCACGTAAAAAGCACTAAGTTCACTTTGCTGAGTGGTAGGTGTTATGAAGGGCATCCAGCTGTAAAAATCCTGCCAAAACAGTCACAGAAGCTTGGTGCAGGCTTCTGCCCAGCTGGTTCCTGTCAAACTGTCCCATCCATGCCAGCATGGAAGGCAGACATTAAATGATGATGATTATATATATAATATATTTATATATATATAAAGTGGATATTTATTTTGTTGAGTCCCAATAAGAATAAAATGCATAGCCAACCTTGGCAGGTTTTGAGACCAGAGATATAATTCAGTAATGCAAAAACATCTTCCTAACACTCATCCCTCCATCACTCTTCTCACTATGGTACTACTTACTCAAGTACTGTATTTATATGCTCCATTTCTGTGCTGTCAGAGTGGAAACAAGTGACACTGCTTGCATGACAGTAATACTCGTTTACAACAATCATGCAATGTTGAGAGAGAGAGAGAGAGAGAGAGAGAGAGAGAGAGAGAGAGAAAGAGACACATACACACAAAAGCTGGTTTCAGTTTCCATCTACCAAATCCATTTGTAGGACTTTGGTCAACCCACGGATATAGTAGAAGACACATGCTCAAGGTGCCACACAGTGGGACTGAATCTAAAAGCATATGGTTTACTCTTTTACTTGTTTCAGTCATTTGACTGCGGCCATGCTGGAGCACCGCCTTTAGTAAACTTCTTACTACACAGCCATGCCTCTGCCTGTATTCTTATAAATAGTTTTGTTGCATGAAACCATTCTTTGCCAATGCATACACTCACATGGAAAACAAGAGGATTTTTTCCCACAATTCAAACAACAACACTACGCCTATCTCTTTTCCTCATAATGAGTCAAAAAGTAAAAGTCCTGCAAAAATTCTTAACTCCTCACCACAATTGAACTTATCAAACTCTATGAACATTTTTCTATGGTTAGTACTAGAAAGAGGATTTTATTGTTTGACGAACAAAAAAATCACACACAAAGTAAATAAATATACAAATGAAAGTAATGTTGAATTATCCATTGCTGTTGTTGTTGTTGTTGTTGGTAGTGATGATGATGATGATGGTGATTGAAATGGCAACATTGAAGGTTGTTGGTGAGAGCATATAACAACAATGATGACATGTGAGAAATAATGTTGCTCTCCTTCTTCTGTTCTTTGATTTGTTTTTATAAAAGCTTTATTGGCTGTTTTTCAATTGATTGATGCTATAGTTATGTTTGTCTTTTTGTCTACCAACACATGATTCTGAGTCTGTTACATTATACACAAGTAGTTTAAAGTTGTTTGTACATTTGTCTATCTCGTAATTTGAAACACTGCTGATCAAGTATACCCATGGACATGCTATATATTGTCTTTTTCAATAGTGAAGTTGCTCTTTTTTTTTTCTTAAAGAGCCACAAATTTATCATGAATTTTAGAGGATGATGGTTACAGTTTTCGTCAGCCAGTTTTAACTCCAGAGCAATATTTAACTTAACTATATCTCCATACTGCAAAAGTTGATAAAAAAAAAAAAAAAATTGCAGGCTATAAGTGATCAATAAGATCAATATTTTCCTAAGGCACTAACAAAACATCTTAGTAAACTATGCGAAGGTGCTGAGACGTACTTTTTGTACTTATCTTTTCAAAATATTTTGAGTTGAAATTGCACTTTTAGTGTTGAAGAATCTTTGACAATGGGATATGCAGTAGTTGGCCAAATAAAATAACTATGATCCACAGATCCAAGGCACTGATTATCCTATATGAGAAAATTTCTAGCTTGATCTAGCAAGTGCAGCCAAATCTTCCTCAGATATCACTCTACCATCTGAACAGAATATGACAGAATAGCTAATTCCTAGATTTAATAAATTAGCAAAGATGTGATAGGTATGAGGTATGACTAGAATGTTGATGAGGTGATAATGTTAGTCATAGAAAACAATAATTGTATATAGAACAAAAGTGGCTATGAGGTTAAGAAGTTTGCTTTGGAACCATGTGCTTCTCAGTTGAATCCAACTATGTTGCAACTTGGCCAAGTATTTTCTCCATCCATCCATCCATCCATCCATCTACACAACGGGACTGAACCTCTAAACATGAGAATGGGAAGCTAACTTCTTAACCGCATAGCCACACGTGTGCTTTAATCTTTCAGCATTCAGATTTCTCTGTCAGATGTATTGCTTGTTTATTTACTTTGTTTTGAATTAATCATGTATTATCTCATAGCTTAGAGATTTCAATGATATGATTGTATATTGTAACATAGCAGTTTGGCAAAAGAGATTGATAGGATGAGTTGTTGGCACTCCGTCGCTTACGACGTCGAGGGTTCCAGATGATCCGATCAACGGAACAGCCTGCTCGTGAAATTAACGTGCAAATAGCTGAGCACTCCACAGACACGTGTACCCTTAACGTAGTTCTCGGGGATATTCAGCGTGACACAGTGTGACAAGGCTGACACTTTGAATTACAGGCACAACAGAAACAGGAAGTAAGAGTGAGAGAAAGTTGTGGTGAAAGAGTACAGCAGGGTTCGCCACCATCCCCTGCTGGAGCCTTGTGGAGCTTTAGGTGTTTTCGCTCAATAAACACTCACAACGCCCACTGGGCCATTGCACCTCCACAATAGGATGAGTACCAGGCTTAAAAAAAAAAAAAACAAGTACTGGTGTTGATTCATTTCACTAAAAAATTCTCTGAGGCGGTACCCTAGCATTGCTGCAGTCTAATGACTGAAACAAGTAAAAGGATAAGAAGAAAAAAAAAAAGGATATGGTTGACTCAGGAATAGATCAGAAGATACTATGGCATTGCCAATGAGTGGGTTGCGAGCAAAAAAAACCCACTTAAAAGAAAACTTGAGATGCTAGGCTATTTACTTTAGAATAGCTATTGTGTTGTACAGTATCTGGTTATGGTTTGCAAATAATAAATAGTAAATAAAATGGAATAACGACCACTCCCATCTTATGGTTGGATGGCTAACTGTGAAAGAAACTGAAAAGTTGTCAAAGACCATTCTAACTGTTGTGGTTTGTATAAGTGACTGTAAACTACTAAACCTGTTAAGTAGAGAAGACTACCAATAAAATATTAAATAAAAAAAAAAAATCAAACTGATTTTAATTAATAAAACTATCCAAGCAGTTAAAATACCAACACAGTCTAGGTAGAATCCACTATGAAATATTTTGGTTTTATTTACTTCATATCACATTATGTAAACAATCGGATCGTTAATTGCAGATTTTCAGTGGACTAATCACTGGTTCACTGCATTTAAGATGGCTAAAGTGACAAGGGAGTGACTTTGCAACTCAGTGCTGAACAAATACTGCAAGGTATTTTTGTTTGAAAGCCTTTGCTTTCTTGCCAATAAATATTAACGAGAGAGAGAGAGATGCACACACACAGCGGTCTTTCACACATTTTCTATCTACCAAATATCATGGTAAAAGAAAACTGCTTAAGGTGCAGCTGAGTGAGATTGAACCTCTGTTCAGAGGGATTCTTGCTATAGTATTCTTGCTACAATATTTTTGCTACAGTATTCTTGTCTTTTTTTTTTTTGTATATCAGTGACTAACTATATTATTCAATTTCTGTATTTATAAGTCAGTTAAGATGTAATTTGTGAGAGATTTCACTTCTATTTCTAGCCGGTCAAGTAGCTGTGTAGTGGTCAGTCTCATTGGTTCATGATGACAGTGATGGTAGTGATGATAATAATCATGATGATATGGAAGAATATAAAATGTTTCTGTATGAATGAAACTTACTGGCAAGAAAAATAATTTTCACTGAAAGATAGATGGATATACAGACAGAATATAACAGTGTCAATTGAATAGTTGGAAAGATATCTTTTAAATATGTTCTGTGACATTGTGGAAAGTGAATTGGTCATTATCTCATGGGGGAAATAATTTCTATAAAAGCAAATTTATATGTTAAAATTGAACTAAGTTGTTCAGCCGTGTTCTTCTGTAATTGAATATTTGAAGGTTTTAAAACCCATTATGTATATTTTAAAAAATGGTTTGTAGGAATCAAAACTGTGTTAATATTACTTCTCAAAGAATTCTATATCCAATTGCTTTGAATTTTCCTTTCTTTCTGAAGTGCTGGGATTCCAGTGCTTCTCCCTCCTGACTTTGGTAAGCTAAATGATAGTAGCTGGTGGTTGGGGACTATTATGTTGTGCCTTCTTGGGTGGTATTTGAATAGGAGTGTGTAGGGGGCGAAAACAATATTCTCTAGAGAGAAAATTTAATTGAATAAGAACAAAAAAAAAAAAAAAAAAAAAAAAAGAAATCAAATCTGACAAATTTTGATGTTATTCCTTATTTGCTCAGTAATTGAGGCAGGTCAATGGAGTTCAGGTGGCATTAACCAAATGAAATATTAATTGCTTCCTGTACAATTCCATTTCGTGCCTACCAGCCTCCACTTTTTCTCCTTTCTTTCAAAGTTGTCTACACTTGTTAAATATTTGCTTATGAGCAGAAAAGATGTAATAGCTAATAATCTTTTCATTCACTTCAAATCCCACAATTTATTTGTAACTTATATATAAAATGTTAATATAAACACCCATCATTGCCTAGCAGAAAATAGTTAAGATAAATATAGTTTTGTGAATGTTTGGCATAAGCTTTTTTTTTTCTGTTTAAGAAAAAAAATTTTTTTGTCTGTTATAACTTTATCAGAGAAGGGATGGACTGTGCTCCTCATGACTTTCAGACCGGTGCCAATAGCCAACCTGAATAACTGCAGGTCAGTATCTGCAGGAAGGAAATACATATACTTAAGGAAAGTGGTGGATTGTTGCTAGTATTCTGATCTGTTTGTTTCCAATAAACTTCTGTTAAAATCTTTCAATCCCAGTTGGTGATGTTAAACTTGAGAGAATTTTAGGTTTTCTGACCTCCCTCATCTCTGCACAAAAAAAAAAAAAAGGGCTATGGTATGTCAGTATAGAAGGGATGTTCAGCAAGAAATGAATGGTAATTTGAAGTAGGATTCAAATATTTACACTGATGATTAATTTAGGTTCTTGATATACTGCATTATGGTGCACAAACTCTGAAACTTTCCTCTTGAAAGGTTCAGATGACATCCTATTTACTTTGTCGAGACTCCTGGTAAGTTTGAGAACTTAGTTTATTAAATTCTGAGACAAAAAGAAAAAAATTGAAAAATACCTTCTCTAATTCCAACTGTGATGTTTTAATAGATAAGGCTTGAATTGTTTATAAACAATGTTAGAAATATGACGGCATTCAGACAATCTTTGTAAGCTTAGAGCAGTCAGATCATTACTATAAGTGGAGTAAATTGAGATAATTCCTATGGGCTAAGAGTAACCTGATAATCCTTGTAAGTTGAGCACAAGTAGTTGATTAGTTGATATTTATTTGGTAGCATCTAAGTAATTCTGGTGAGATGAGAGAACAACTGCTTACTGCTAACATAGTCTTTGGGTGCCTTTAGTGTCCCCACCCTCCTGTATTACAAACATTTAGGCCCCATCTCCAGTTTAAAGTCATGGCTACTGATCTTCTTCCTTTGACCAAATCAAAAAAAAAAAAAAAAAAAAAAAAAAGAGACCCCTTAGAACACCAAGCATAGCTGTGTGATTAAGAAGTTCACTACGTGATTTTGGATTCAATTCAACTATGTTGTTAGTTAAAGTGTTTTCAATCACACCCTCATATTAACCAAAACTTGTGTGGAAGTGAGCTGGGGACCATTCCTGTTCTTGTCTGGTTTATCATCATTGTCTGGCACTTGGGTGCTTTTAGCAGAGTCTACTCTGTTACATTTATGTCAAATGTTTGCTTTGAGAATAACTTCTTTCCCTTTCTTCTTTGACCAAGTCCTGTAAAATAAAAATTTATATATACTCTTTACTCTTTTACCCTTTTACTTGTTTCAGTCATTTGACTGCGGCCATGCTGGAGCACCGCCTTTAGTCGAGCAAATCGACCCCAGGACTTATTCTTTGGAAGCCTAGTACTTATTCTATCGGTCTCTTTTGCAAAACCGCTAAGTTACGGGGACGTAAACACACCAGCATCGGTTGTCAAGCGATATTGTGGGGACAAACACAGACACACAAACACACACACACATATATATACATATATACGACGGGCTTCTTTCAGTTTCCGTCTACCAAATCCACTCACAAGGCTTTGGTTGGCCCGAGGCTATAGTAGAAGACACTT
>NC_069000.1:21708975-21719805 GCF_001194135.2 Octopus bimaculoides
ATATATATGGGAGAATATACAAATAATAACAACAGACGAGGACAGGTGGTGTAAATAACAAAAGGATATATTAGTATGACGCTCGGGAATACGGAAAGTCTTTGACGTTTCGAGCTACGCTCTTCAACAGAAAGAATACGGAGACAAGGAGAAAAACACGGAGAAAAAAAATTGAATAGTGTTCAGTCAACGGTCATGCAAAATGAGCAGCGCTCTGAAATGTTTGTTATTACTAAGTTGCTATCAGTTATTCAACCCTTTAGTGTTCAGAATCCCTGTCAAATGCAATTCTTATTTATTCAAATGATTTTGAATTAATCATGCGCAACCTTGTAGCTTCAAGATTTTGATGAAGTAATTGCTTACTTTTATAATGACAATGTAGGGGAGATGTAAAAGGCTAGATTTGGTTTAGTTTGAACATAAAACAGGTGGAATATTTGGGTTGGACATGGCTAGTTTAAATACTGAAGAGTTAAGTCAGTTAACTTTAAGATCTACATTTAGAATGGTTAAATGTAGTAGTAACTACCAGCAGTTACTGAGTTGGGGGGATGGTGGAATGTTAACTTATTGCCAACAGCATTTTAGGAATATATAATAACAGTGTATAGTAGACACTACATATATCTATCAGTAAGTATTAATTAACTGAAACAGTTGATTCATTGCCAGCAGAATCTATAATTAGATCACCTGTATCTAGTGGTCAAAGCAGGTATTGCCAACCAACAGCTGAGGTCTGGAGAGGGTTTGTTATTGTTGATGTATTTATGTCATAGTCTTACAGACTAATTTGGTTTCAGTTGGGATCATAATATATCAGAATTAATATATGTTGTCTTGTTGGTAACTGTCATTGAATACTGATGTTGTTTTGAAGTAAATTTAGAGCACAAAGATACCCATTGAAAGAAACATTTGTTCATCAGTTCAACCATGGGTTCCTGTCTTCATTGTGAGAACATGCCTTAATATTTAGTATCTATTAAGATGGTGAGCTGGTAGAACTGTTTGCGCACTGGGCAAAATGATGAGCAACATTTTGTCTGTCTTTATGTTCGGAATTCAAATCTCGCTGAGGTCAAGTTTGCCTTGCATCCTTTTGTGGTTGAAAATTTGAAACCAATATTTAGGACTAATTAGCAGTGAAACTGTCTTCAGTAAACTTCTACTCTCAAGATGCATTGTAAATGTCTCATCATTCTCTCTCTCTCTCAATGGTTCTGTGTCATTACTCCAGCTCTTGTACCACTGTCTCTCTATCAAATGTCTTGTACCACTGTCTCACTAAAGCTGGAAATAAATATCTTGTAACTATTTTTAAGATTATCTTTTAAAGATGTCATAAGTTCAGTGATGGATGTGCTGTTCTAAAATTTAACAAAGGCATTCACATTTCTCAATGGTTTAAGTCTTTCATGTTTGTAACTACTGGCATATCTTTTCTCTCCATAACTGTGACTCTCTGTCAATTTTTTATGATATACATTAATTTATGAGTTAGTGAGGAAGCCTCTATGTAGTTGCTCAACTTGCTAGGAATAGTAGTCAGTTTTTCATAAAACCACACTCTACTATCTTAGAAGAAATATTAAATATCTAGAGTATGCTATTCCTAAAAAGAAAAAAATGGTATGTCATAGCTGGGATGGCTTTGATCGTAGGTCTGCTCAGTCAAGGCTGACCTGGGGCGAAACAACAAACTATACAATTCCATCCTGAACAATAACAGCATTGAACTCCATAGTTTATGAAGGCCTGCCAAGACCATGGTTAGTGCTACTCTTCCTTGGACTGAATAATAGTCAATTAAACAAAAACAACAAATCTAAATGCTGTTTAGAATATGTTATCTGTCTTCAGTGCCCCCTTTCACTAAATGTTTATTTAAAAAATACATCCTCTCCCTATGTCTTGCATAGATAAAAAAAAAAACAACCCCAAAAACTCTCCTTCCCATAAGTTAATTTTGCACTGTAGTTTATTGTCCACGTTTTCTTATAGTACATATCATCCAACATGTTCTCCTTTTTAGATATTTGTATGGGCTATGTTAAGTATATTTTCCTGGATTTTGGCACATCATCAGTCATGTTTCTGCTCAGGCACAGACATGGCTGTAGCATAAGAAGCTTACTTCCCAACCACATGATCTTCAGTTCAGTCCTACTGTGTGGCATCTTGGACAAGTGTCTTCTGCTATAGCCCCAGGTTGATCAAAGCCTTTTGAGTGGATGGAAACTGAAAGAAGCCTGTTGTATGTATAGGTTGTATGTGTTACTGCCTCTTTGCTTTGATTTCATATGATAGTTGTAAATGAACATCAGCGTCATGCAAATGATTTCCTTCATTTCCAGTCTTCCATGAAAGCATGTTTGGTCATGGGGAATATTACCTCATGTGAAACAGGTGAAGTTGGCGACAGGAGGGGCATCCAGCTGTAGAAAATCCACCTTAACATTCCATTTGACCTATCAAAGCATGAAAAAGTAGGCATTAAACAATGATGTAGCAGGTTTAAGTAAATTATTTTAAAGAAAAACTAACCCTTACCCATCAATCTCGCCCTTGATATTTTCTCCTATATCTAATACTGATTAGTAGTATAGACCCAAGAATATAATTTCATGGATAGGAACTTTATTTGTCATTGAAGTTGACATTGAATTCATTTTAATCTAATAAGGCTACATTAAAAGAAATTTTATTTTCTATGCAGAAAAATGTCACATTTGTTATAAAAGTGTAATTTTGAATATTGAAGTAGGAAATAAACACGCAAGCTGACATTTAAATGACTTATATGTGTATAATACTATTATAGTCAACAACAGAAAAAATCTTTTTCATGCAAAATACATTTTTTTGTCTTGAAAGCCTCGGAATGCCTCAGTTTCCTCACCCCTGATTTAGTCAATTAGATCAACTATGGGGCTTCACTAGTAGTCTGTCCAGGTAGGTAACCTACAATGTTATTCTGAAAATAAACAGTCACATCATTGAAATCTTGAAGTGAAAGATAATGCATAATTAATTCAAAACAATCTCAATGCTAAAGGATGAAGATAGCAGGGTGAGATTTTAAGGGGACATTTGGTAGCTTTTTTTTTTTTTTTTGCAGACTGTGATAGAGGATTGGTTTGTAATATTGTGCAGTGATTGCTCATTGTGTTATTCCCTTGTTTGGTATGACTGAGATGATTGACACCTCTCACTTGCAAGGTTTTCTTTATATTCAGGTATAAAATCTTATTTACATATTGTGATCAGTATTAGCTACCAGTTGCTGACATTGTCATTGTAAAGTCATTTGCAACACATTCTATTGTTACAGAAGCTATATAATTCACACTTTACTGCATGCCATCATTACACTGCACTGTAGGCAATTGAGGACACAAAGAGGTTAACTAAAACATCAAGAAGCGGGTTTGTAATCTATAAAGATTAGTGGCTTTTATTTAAAAAAAAATTCCCTGTATGTTTAAACAAACTAGAAATTATGTTTGTGTGTATATATGGCCAGACTTGCATGCGCGCGTGTGCACACACACACACACATTCTTCTGAGTAAATAAAATGAAAATTATGTCATTCTTTTACTTTTGCGGCTGTCTTTTGTTGTCAAAGCACTGACTAATTACAAAAATGTGAAGTGCTTAGAAATATATAGGTCACAAACAAGACATGGAATCTACTTCATAAAGTACCTGTTACAAAATAATAAAAATAGCAACAACAAGAATAACAAATGAAATATGAAATAAAAATATAAATGCTGTATTGTTAAAACCCTTCTAGAACTTATTTCTTCATACAAATAGTCAGTTATTGGTTTAGTGTAGATCACCATTTGTCAAATTGAGATGTTAAAATTAATTTCCATGGGTGCTGGGAATTCAAATTAAACTTTACCTGCCTTTGAATACCACTTTAGAAAATTTAGAGCGAGATGCTTGCTATTTCAGTTTGTCATCAAACAAGGGTGTTGGACTAACAAAACGGTTGGGAGACAAAGTTGTAGGTTAGTCACTGGTTCACTATTGGCCAATCACTGCTTCACTACACAGCCAATCATTGGTTCCCTTTAGGCTAATTTCTGGTTTGTTGTAGGCCAGTCACTAGTTCACTGTACACCAGTCACCAGTTCATTTCATTTTAATACTCAGATGTGGCTTGGTGCAGACATAGCTGTGTGGTAAGACATTTGCTTCCCAACTACATGGTTCCGGTTTCCATTCCACTGCATGACATGTTGGGAAAATGTCTTCTATTATAGCTCCAGGCTGACCAAAGCCTTGCATGTGAGTTTCATAGATGGAAGCTAGATGAAACCCATTGTGTATGTGTGTGTGTATACTGCCCAACTTTATAATACATCATCCTAATTGTATGTGCAGGTGTGGCCCACATGGTCCCGGGTTCAGACTCACTGCATGGCACCTTCCACTATGGTTTTGGGCTGACCAAAACCTTTTGAGTGTATTTGGTAGATGGAAATGGAAGGAAGCCTGTTGTGTGTGTGTGTGTGTGTGTGTGTGTGTGTGTGTGTGTTTGTCTCCCACCACCATTTGACAACTTGTGCTGGTGTGTTTATGTCCCTGTAACTTAGCAGTTCAGCCAAAGAGATTGAGAGAATAAGTACCAGGCTGAAAAAAATAAGTATTAGTCAATTCATTTGACTTAAAATTTCTTCAAGGCGGTGCCCTAGCACAAGTGCAGTTAACTGACTGAAACAAATAAAAGAAAAAAAGATAAGAGATAATACTAATTAATAATGTTAATTAGTATAAAATCTGTTTTACATTGTTACTGTCAGTTTACTCAACTTTAGTGTAGTACTGGTATTAACATTTTATTAACTTCAGAGAAACACAAAGCCAGCATTGGTTGTGTTTGGACCATAGGACCTTGAGGCAAAATGCTATGAAGACTCCAACTTGGCTCTGTCTGTTTCTCATCTATGTCATCTCCTCCATGCAGTGAGGGAGCTTGTTTGTAATTGCCCAACAAATTATAAATAATAACCAAGTCTCTCTCAAATCACATTCTGCAGAATATATTAAGTAATGTAGTCTTTGATATCCTTAAAAAAAAGACAGGATGATCACAGCTGGAGTGCCCCTTATTTTCAATCTACTTGATCAACACTAACTTCTGGCTAAATAGTACCAATAACAACAACTCTACTGCACTTTACCTAGTCCTAAGCTGGACAGTATTCAGCCTATTGCATATGGCTAATTTGTTTGGTGTTCATCATCATTTGTTTGGTGTTTAGGGGGTTGCCCTTAACAAATATGGACTATAGCCATCCTCTTCAAACATGCGGTCATGTGGTCTTTTATTTTAAAGTCAATAGGTCGTTTGTGGAGATTGTTTTCTTTCACTCATTTTCTCTCTCCTCTCCCCTACTCGCTTCTCCACAACTCACTTCTCTCTGCCACTCAACTCACTTCACCTCTTTTCCCCATTCTCCTCTCCCTTTCTCCCAACACCCTCATTATGTGATTATAACGTTCTGCTGATGGCGATCAGCTAGTTTTAGTATACTCTTAAGCTTTCCTGAGTAAACAATGATGCCAAGTAGAGACAATATGTTATGTAAAAGTCAGGTATTGGACATTCCTTTCTCATCTGTAAGACTGATTGGTAAATAACTCTGTTTCATACTTGCTGTTTAATATTCAGGTGTGTATATGTATGTGTATTGTTTTTGGCTCTTTCTCTATATATCTTATTTTTTATCTTTTACTTGTTTCAGTCATAAAACTGAAACCATGTTGAAGAAATTTTAGGCAAATGAATTGACCCAAGTAATTTTATTTTAAGCCTGGCACTTATTCTATCAATCTCTTATGTTAAACTGCTAGGTTATGGGGATGTAAACATACCAACACTGGTTGTTAAGCAGTGGTGGAACATACACACTTCTTTCGGTTTCCATCTACCAACTCTCTCAAGGCTTTGGTTGGCCTGAGGCTATAGTAGAAGACACTTGCCCAAGGTACCATGCAGCAGGAGTGAACCCAGAGCTATGTGGCTGGGAAGCAAGCTTCTTACCACACAGCCATGAGTGTGTATAGCACTGATTTGACTTGTTTTGTTTTCTTCTTTGAGACTAATGTTTTATCTCATGATTGTCTTTGTATGTTGAGAGAAATCATTATTTTAAATTGTGTAAAACTGATAATTCATATGAGTTAAGGGCTAAACCCTTATAAGTTGAGAGCAATTAGATCATCCTATTAAATTTGGATCACCTTGATCAGTGCTTTTTTTTTTTTTTACTGTTGTTGCTTATCTTTTAGTAATGTCTTTTCAATGCTCACCTCTCCAACATCTTTGCTACAATTCAACCTATCTCATTTCTAATGTTCATATATGTAGTATCAAGCTTTTGTAATTTAGTTCCGGGTAATAGTTTGATGTAGGTGACTACTTACCACAGTACCATCCTACTATAAGTAAATATTTGACACATCACCATTTAATTTAAGTTATTCACCCAACCTTTAGCACATGGCTTCAGCCAATATCTTGTATACATTCTACATTCTTCATATTCATCCCTGTAGCTACTAGTTGAAATTTATCTTTATAATTTTAGTTTATAGTCGTATTTTCTGTATAATCACATGCACGCGCATATATTAATTTCTCTGCTCGCAGGTAAGTTTACAAATTTTCACACATGCATGTGGCTGTGTGGTTAAGAAACTTGCTTTGCAACCATGTGGTTTTCAGTTCAATCCCACTGCATAGCACCCTATAGCAACAGGCTGACTAATGCCTTGCAAGTGAATTTGATAGATGAAAACTGTGGAAGCTGCTTAACTATTTAACAACATGTATTGGTCTGTTTACACCCCAATAACTTAATAGTTTGGCAAAAAAAGACTGATAGAATAAGTAACAAACTTAAAAAATAAAGTATTTTGGCCAACTTGTTCAACTAAATCCTTCAAGGTGGCATCCTGTCATGGCCACAGTCTAATGACTAAAACAAGTAAAAAGAAGAGTAAATACTTGAAACTTAAGAAGGGTACTTTTGTATACAAATACACTGTGGTTGTTTGTTTTGCTTGACTGGCACAGACAATCCCATATCATAATTGTTATACATGTCATAAAGTCATAAATCAGTGATTGGTCCATCCTGTAGCTCATAGCCTCTTGTGGTTCACCAAATACAATTAAAAAGCAAAAAGAAAAGGCTTAACAGTTAAATCAGGGGTTCTCAACCATTTTTTAGCCTATTGACACCTTTCATTATTGTTTTACTCTGGTGGACCCCATAGATATTCGGTGTTTAAAAGTAGTTTTATAGACACCTTTTTCCAAATGCGGATTTTGTTTTTCACCTGTTCACTTGTGTAGGTATGCAAAAGCACTCACTGAGAGAACATGTTCCAGTGGATAGAAACATGTTGAACTATTGTATAACATAAACACATCTAATACAAAAGTTTTTCATGGACCCCTAAAATACTACCGTCGATCTTCAATTTATTACTTTGCTTGCTTGGATCCACGAAAATCTTATATGGACCCCAGTTGAGAACCACTGAGTTAAATTAATATTTTAAAGAAACAATTAACAGAAGTTAGTGCTAGGAATTTGACTGAAGGGAACACAGAGAGCTTTTTTTCCAGTAATGCCAACAATATATTCTAATATTGTTGGGCATGCTCCAGATAAAGCCTTATTAAACAGGCATCAGACAAACAACTAAAAGCAGTTGTTTTCATATTTTTAAGTGCTCATTGAGAGAAGAAAATATAACACTCATTAAAATGTTTCCTCTACATTTTTACTGTGGGTGTGCACAGAAATTTGTGCTGCATACATATTTTGTCTTTCTTTATAAAGTGTGTGTGCATTCATGCAAGAAATCATTGCTCAGGTTTCTTCAATTAATCTGATTTCATCTTGCAAACTTTGTGTGCACACATTTTTTGCCTTTCCTAGTTGTAAAATGAGTGTATGCACACAAGTACACAGCTTAGAAGGACCATTGCTTATGGCCACATATATTTACAGGGCATTTGAGACTGATGGGATGAAGACGAAAGAACAACCTTCAGCTAGAATACCTCGCTCAAATGCTTGCAAGAGAGTGATCTCTGCTTAGGGCACCCAAGGACCAGCTGGTGGGTTTAAATGAGGTGATGGGATTAGATCTACCACTCAGAATTCAAAGTGAAAAGAACCAGCATAAATACTGCATGGTATCTTGTCCAGTGCTTTAACAATTCTACTAACCTATCCACCTGGAGTGGCATTTTATTTTATTGACTCTGAAAGAATGAAAAGAAATATTTTGCAGTTGGATTTGAACTTGGAATGCAGAAAGCCTGAAACAAATAACATAATGTATTTTGTTTTGTGCTTTAATGACTCTGCCAATTCACTGTTATTCTTGGCAAACTGTTTCATTATTGCTGTTAAATTATTTATTTTTATTTTTTTTTTTTTGGTAATTTTTGTCTTTTTTCTTCTGACTATAATAAATTTTGAGGTAAAACATTTGATCATGAACAAGCTGGATTGGTCAATAACTAACATTCTTTGCATTCTCTCTCTCTTCATTTCTGACCCCCCCCCCCCCATCTGGGATTAAGTCTACCATGCAAAATTCAAGGTGCAAAGAGCCAGCATAAATACTACATAACAACACCTCGTCAAGTGTTCTAACAATTCTGTCTACCTTTCAACCTGGACGGGCACTTTATTTTATCAACTCTGAAAGGACGAAAAGAAAAATTGACTGCAGTTGGATTTGAACTTGGAACACAGAAAGACCAAATCAGATACCATGAAGTATTTTGTTCTCTGCTTTAATGACTCTGCCAATTCACTGTTATTTCTGGCAAACGGTTTCATTACAGCCATTAAATTACTTGATACAGCAGGTGTGTTTTATGCTCGAGTGTTTCTCGAATATCACAGTATGCTCAATGCAATTCCTGAAAGTATGGTTTTTAAACTCCCCATTTGTTATTATTCTTAGGATGTTAACCTTGCTCAGCTGCTGTGCAGCAAACATTTTGATCTAGCTTCAGAATAAATTGCTGAAAATGTTTTTTTTTTTATTTCACAACTCTGCGTTACGTAAATCAGGAAATATGAAATAAAACTGTAAGAGCTGCAACTGAAGTGGTAGGTCCTAACACCACATTCCTCTGAGAAATATTTCTGGTGCAGGGTGGAAGAAATACCTCAAGCATACTTAGTATTTTATTATAGAATCCAGAGACAAACAACAACAACAGTAATAATAAAGCTTTAAAAAACAAAAACAAAAAAAAAAACAAAATAAAAACATGCTCTAGTATTACAAAAAATTTTCTGAAGACATTCCAGTAGTGAAAAAATAAAATTAAAATATACTTATGGAACAAAAATTTTTTTTAAAAATAAGAACATTAAAAATTACAAAAAAAAAAAAAACCTACAAACCAACTACAAATAAACATTGTGATTAGAAAATGTATTTATAAAACACATTCTTTGAAAATGTCTATAAAGGCGGAAATTAGAGTAAGTGTATGCTTAAGGCAAAAGATGAATTTAGGTAGTAGGGTTGAAGATGTGTGTGAGGGAGAGGCTAATGGTGTTGGGGGTATGGTACAGTGGGGGCGGTGGTGCTGGTTTATGTGTTGGGAGAGTGGTGAAATGTCTAGTTTACACAATTGAAATAATGCCAAGTCCTATTTTAACAATATATTTTCCAATTTGCCAAGTGGGTAGTGTTGGAGAAGAACATGAAAAAATAAAAACAAAAACAGTATCTCGTAGAGGTCTGCTCTATCAGTTCATTCACATAAGGTCGATAATTAAAATTTCACTTTCTTCCGACTTGATGAGACCTTTTTGTTTCTTTCGTATTTTATTTTATCATGTTATTTTGTTATTTGTTTTGGTAATTTTTTGTCTTTTTCTTCTTGGCTATAATAAACTTTGAGGTAAGACATTTGATCATGAGCAAGCTGGATTGGTCAATAACTAGCATTCTTTGCATTCTCGCTCCTCATTTCTGATCTCTTCCTCCAACCCCTTCTCTCTGCACATGGACAGACAATTGCAGAATAAGTAGAGTTGGACAAAATACCTTGTGATACTCCCTATGATTATCCATATCTTCTCTGTTATTTGTGTTGCAGTTGATTAGGTGCAGGCCATCTTTGGCAGCCCCTAGTTAATCTTAATACTACAGACCTAAGATCAAAAGCATTCCAGCCATGGCCATCCCAATATTTTTTTCAAGGGTTTTAGAATGTATCATGTCTCTAACTAGTTTCAGCTCAAGAACTGTGGCCATGCTGGGGCACCACCATTATCTGTGTACTTCTTTTCAAGATGGTAGGGTTTGATTTGAAGGAGATTTAGCTGCTGTTTCTAAAAGGTCAAGTTACCAAAAAGAAAATATCTCCGTTCATGCTTGAATAGATTTATGATAATGATTGACTGATTGGTCCGGTTGTTCAAATTATATCGACTGAGCTAATCAAATACTTAGAATTAACCATTGACCCAGCATTCTGTGCGTGTGTGTGTGTGTGTGTAAATGTTTGTTTTTATGTTCAGTTATAATAAAAACAATTTTACATTAATCTGATGGGTTACTCTATACTTTTGTAGTGTACAAATTTATTATTTCTAAACAAAAATGTTGTTGACAGTGACTTTGAAGTTTTGGCCAGTGATGGCTTAGCTGGCCAAAACTTCAAAGTCATTGTCAACAACATTTTTGTTTGATAAATAATATTTGTATATATTGTGTGTGCGTGCATGCACACACACACACACACACACACACACAC
>NC_069000.1:21719928-21726690 GCF_001194135.2 Octopus bimaculoides
TGGAGCACCACCTTTAGTCGAGCAAATCGACCCCAGGACTTATTCTTTGGAAGCCTAGTACTTATTCTATCAGTCTCTTTTGCCGAACCGTTAAGTTACAGGGACATAAACACACCACCATCGGTTATCAAGCGATGTTGGGGGGACAAACACAGACACACACACATACACATATATATATATATACATATATACGACAGGCTTCTTTCAGTTTCCGTCTACCAAATCCACTCACAAGGCTTTGGTCGGCCCAAGGTTATAGTAGAAGACACTTGCCCAAGGTGACACGCAGTGGGAGTGAACCCGGAACCATGTGGTTGGTAAGCAAGCTACTTACCACCCAGCCACTCCTGTGCAGTTGTTGCTTAGTCCTTGGTCAGCCCTGTTGAAACTGATCATCTGATCTTTATTAGACATGGTATCTAATATTCTGTTCGAATTTATGGAGGTGGGGTTGTCATCCAACTGTATAGAAGATCCTTCAGTTTGTTACGCAGTTGATTAAAGGGGGGGGGGGTGTTGTGTTGTGTTGTATGGAGTCAGTTACAGTGTAGCAGTGTTGTGTGGTTTGTAGATGCAGTGCTATTATATGGGAATGTTGTGTGATGTATACATGCAACCTGGTTATATAGGAATATTATGTGATCTATAGATCAGAGTGTGGTTATGTAGGAATGTTGTGTGGTTTATAGATAGTGGAGTTATGTAGGAATGTTGTGTACTAGTGTGTGAATGCTGCAGAATGTAAGTAAATTTTTTTTTTTTTTAAATATTAAGATGTGTTTTTGTGTTAAGTTATGTGCAGCCACTGTTTATTTGTTCACATATTCTTCTGTACATATACTGAAGACATGCACACACACACACACACACGCGTATGTTTATGTGCATGTTTGTGTATTCGTGTGTGTGTGTGTGTGTGTATACAGAGAAAGAGAGTAAGGTATATGTGTGTCTGTGCAGACAGAAATATATACATTCAAACATGTACGTATACGCATGCAAAACATACCTACATACAGTCTTATATATTTGAAGATTTGTACACTTATTACTCAGCATATCTAGGTATTTCTCTCTCTGTGTCTGTCTGTCTGTCTGTCTGCCTGTCTGTCTGTCTGTCTGTCTTTCCCTTATGCACACACACACACACACACACACACACACACCTAAATGTTTTTATTTGTATATAGATAGGAGCACATCAGTTCATTACCATATAAATGTCAGGTTACATCTGACATATTGTTTTGAGTTTTTTACCTGTTTGCAAAGTTGGTTTAGTGTAGGTAAGAACGTACACATTTATGTATTACACTACATCTCTCTTTCACATATTCCCTGCCTGTCTACCTCTGTCTATGTGTCTGTCTGTCTTTTTCTCTCTCTCTCTCTCTCTCTCTCCCCCTGGTTGTCTTTCCCACTCTCTTTCTCTTTCTATATATCATTCTCTCTTTGTCTGCTTCTTTCATATTTGAGAAAATTGATGAGTATACTATATATCCTCCAAAAATGAAAATTCTTTCATTCTTCACTTAATTAAATTTATTGTTACAGACTCTCTCTCTCTCTCTCTCTCTCTCTCTCTCTCTCTCTCTCTCTCTCTCTCTCTCTCTCTCTCTCTCTCTCTCTCTCTCTCTCTCTCTCTTTCTCTTTCTCACACACACAGATATCCAAAATTTATGCATCAGCTTTTTGTAACTGGAACAGCTATATGTTGATATGTTTATGCATTTATTTATTCTTTTTCTTTTCATTGTTCAGCCAAGAACTGCCAGTAACCTTGATAGTTTGGAGTTTGACTGAGATAAGGAATGTAGTATTAACTTTCTGTGACAAACTTGATATATTTTAGTAAATGGTTTTAGCTGTTGTAAGATATCTTTGTAAAACGTTTTGTATCTGTATATAAAGGGTATAGGCATGGCCATGTGGTTGAGAAGTTTGCTTCTCAACCACATGGTTCCATGTTCAGTTGCACTACATAGCACCTTGGGTAAATGTCTTCTACCATAGCCTTGGTCTGACCAAAACTTTATGAGTGGATTTGGTAGACACAACCTGAGATTATATATATTGGTTCCATTTGGACCTAGCAATACTAATAAACTGGTGCTAGAGCTCAATTTACATATGTCTCACAATAAAGCATTAGCTGGGTACAGAGCGTTACATGAAATTAAACTAATGACAAAGGAACAAAATTATGCAATGAATTTCGTCATCTTACAGCTGTTTCTACTACAGGGTGCAGTGTAAATATTAGGTATAGTTACATTCTCATTATGATCTGAAGTCTATTTTATTGCTATGTTGCACTGGAGTGTTTTCAATGGAGTTTTTAAAAATTTCATATCTATTTAAAATTTTTTAATATTTTTTTTTCACCACCATGAACAAATTCCTTTTTTCTGAAATAAAATGGAGTAACAGATGTTGACATAAAGAAACTTTCCTGAAGGTACCACAACCTTTATCATCTTACACAGTCTTTGTGTTATATGTGTGTGTATACACACACACACACACACACACACATGTATATACTTTTATTAAAGCTGCTAAATCATCACAAAAGCTGTTACTCAGAGTTTCACATTCCTGTTCATTGGACAGATGTGATGAAAACTTGCGGCTTTAATAAAAGCATACTACTCTGCCTTTGGTATTCAAATACTATTTCTTCCATCTTGTTTTACACTTATGTGCTCACCTGTGTGTGTGTATATGTTTATATATTTATACTGGCTGACGTACCTGGGAAAGCAGGGCTTATCCCTTGGTTCCGTTCTCATAATTGTTTCAGTAATCCAATAACGACGGTGCAAAGTATGTAGCCCTTAAAACAGTTTTTGTGCATTAACATAGAATACTGAATTGTCTTACACAGGATCTTGTTTTTAGGAATTCCCAATAAGTTATGAATACCAAAATTATGAAGTCAGTTATGTAATAACATGAAATTACTTACCCGATAGTAAGAATTCAATTAAAGTAGCCTCAAAAAGGGCCTTAATGCATTCCCAGAATATACAGAACTTAGGAGGAAATACTAATAAGGTATGTAAACTAAAATCATGAAGCATGTTACGTAATAACAGGCTAATCAGATATGAGATAATAACAATTCAAAGTAAATAACTCTGTAAAGGGCTTTTATGTGTTCCCAAAGAATATTACCCCCAGGGACACTAGTGTTGGCATATTCGTGAATAAGTCACTAACTGAAATATGTGGATCTATTGTTTAAAGAAAATACTATTGTTTAAGCGTTGTACTGGATAAATTGCGAAAATAACTAACGGTTCAAATACTAAGAAATAAGCATACTCACTTTCATTTTTACCAAATAATTTAGGAAAATGAATAGGTTATTTCCCTTGGTTTTAAAATAAAATATATTAGATATATATAAGGATCTCTTCCAGGGGCCCTATTATCGATTTTTTTCAAGAATCTGAGTATGCCATGAAGTTTCCAGACATGAATTCTACACACCTGTCAAGTTTCATTAAAATCGATAAAACGATGTAGGAGGAGTTAGCTAACAACTTCACAAACACACCCATAGACAGAATTTCCCACATATGTAGTAGATATATATTCTATGGAAGACATTTCTCCTCAGCCATCTGGACTTTTTCTCTCAACCATAATCACTCCTTTGTCAATTCAGTAGTGGAACTTGAGATAGTTCAGCTGAGATAGAAGATTGCATCAGTCAAAGAGTGAGCTACTGGAGAAACTGAAAGAATAGAGTAAGAATTAGGTACTGCAATAGCTTGGGATTCAATGGCCCACAGCTATTTAATATCTTGCTAAAATACCTGAGAGAACTACATGGAGTGGAGGATAGATGTTATAGAGAAGCACCTTGACGTTTTGCTCTCCAAGGTTCCAATGAACCTACTTCACAGCAAGAAACATAAACAAGAGCAGCAATATCAAACTTACCCAATCACCAAAAGTCAACTACATGAAAATGGCTATTGGAAAGGTGGTGACCCTGACAGCACTGTCACACCATGGTCGCAGCCTTTGGGCTGAAATACATTAAGGAATGTGTGTGTGTATGTGCTTGTATGTGTGGTTATAACCTTTTACATATTGGCCATGTGAAGGTAATTTTGGTGTGCATGTAGGTTACACTGTTGTTTCTTTTATAAAATCAAAATAATTTAGTCAGTGGTAGAAATCAGAGCCCATTGCCATATCAGGCTTGCCTGGACTTGTGAGATTGATGTGGTTAATATTTGGTTAGAACATCAACAGATAAACATCTGCAAAATGCAAATTAATGATCTGCTCTGAACAGTTGAAGCAGATTAAACATTCTTAAAGGCACCCAGTCACCAAGGATTAAACTAAATGATTAAAAGCATTCCAACCATGACCATAATCATTCAGTTTGTATTTAGAACTACATTATATATGTTATTCACTTTCGAGATGGTAGAATATTTGACTGCTATTTGTAGCAGCCCAAATGATCACATAGGGGCATATGTCTTATATTAGATATTAAGGTGATGGTGGACTCATGTTACACTTAAATTGGCATTTATTAATATTCCTTAACCAATCTATCTTAATCCTCAGCACATCTCACAATTCTCTTCTATTTCTCTTTTACAGTCAGTCGCTTATTCTGTGAATCTGAATCTTTCAAGATGTATCTTATCTTGGATGTCAATACACAGACGTATCCAGTGGAACTTGGTAAGTCACACTTCATTTGATACTTTAATTGGTTTGTTTTGTCTCTACAGTTCACTGTCTATCTTTTATCTCACACACACACTCTCTCTCTCTCTCTCTCTCATGTATATTTAACTGTCCTATCTCTCCCATATACAATCAACTGTCTTCTCTTGCTTATATTTCGCTGTCCCTTCTCTTACATTTTACAGTCTTTCCTCACATGTTTCACTGTCCCTTCTCTCACATTTTACTGTCCCCTCTCTTACATTTCACTGTTCTCTTTTTAGATTCCAGTGTCTTAACATTTACTCAATATTTTTTTTTTGCATTTCAGTTTCCCTTCTATATTTCAGTAATACCTCTACAAATCCTGACTGACTAGGTGAAATACTCACCTTTTTGTCAGGTGGCCTGACTAAATCAAATGTAAAACTATGCTTTACCCTATACTGCAACTCTTGTAGGAGTTCCACTTGTGATATTCCAGGATCTTAGTTGCCCTATCTTTATTAACTAATTTTATACCAGCTTATGATGGCCTCTGGTGTAACAACAGTGCTACAGCTGCAGCAGATGTTATCATTCTTCTTTTCTCATTCTTTTTCTATTCCTGTTTCTGTCTTTCCTTCTCCTCTCACAAAATTACTGCAAGATAATCAATGAGTATCTCAACCTGTTAGATATAGCAACCAAATCACACCCTACTATCTTTAACATGTAAGGATACATTGGATCATGTAGTCTAAGGCAGGGGTTTTCAAACTTTTTGACTTGCAGACCCCTTTATATTCCAGGCTTTACCTTAGGGACCCCCTTATAAACGCTTATGAAATTTATACATAAATATTTGCTTAAAATAACATATATTTTTACATTTATTTATTTAACAGTATCTAACAAATAGATTTATTGTCAATTAAAAGATTTCGATTAAAAAAACATATATAAAATCAAAATGCCTATAAAATGTATTTGCTGTCCACGGACCCCCTATCTTGTCCTTGTGGACCCCCTGTGGTCCGTGGACCACAGTTTAAAAACCCCTGGTCTAAGATATACAAAGGACAGGATTATCTAAGGTATACAAAGGACAGGATTATCTAAGGTATACAAAGGACAGGATTATCTAAGGTATACAAAGGACAGGATTATCCATCATAGATTTACTTGTGCAGTACTGACATCAAACAACAGCAACAGTATCATAAAGGAGTTTTTTTAAATGTAATATGTCTTTCCACTGTGGTTGTAAGTTTAATGAAACAGTGTTGTTTATTTGCATTTAATAGAGTAGAGCTAGGAGATTAACGGTCAAGTCAATTTCTTGCTACTTTGAACAACTTGCTTGAAGGCAAAACTCAACTTGCCACTGGTAAAACTCGGAATAATAAGAGATCGACTAAAAACACTATTTCAATGCCTTTTTTAAGTTTAGGAAGTGGGTTACATTACTGCTGGTTCTCTAGCTTTCATTCACCTCTTCCTTCCCAGGAGCTCCCTGTGTGCCTGTTTAGTCATATTACATACAACATATCTCTCACAATGATCAAAGAATATCACCATCATCATCATTTAATGGCCATGTTCCATGCTGGCATGGGTTGGATGGTTTGATGGGTTCCAATGAGTCCAACAACAGCATTGTGCTCTAATGACATAACTCTTTCCACACTTTCTGTAGTTTTTATGACCTGCTCCCACAATTTGACACCTCTGTAATTACTCCTCTCTAAGGCATCTCCTTTACCACTGTAACAGTGGTATAGATATGTGTGTATATATATATATATATATATATATATATGTATATATATGTATGTATATATGTAGGTATGTATATATCATCATCATCGTTTAACGTCCGCTTTCCATGCTAGCATGGGTTGGACGATTTGACTGAGGACTGGTGAAACCGGATGGCAACACCAGGCTCCAGTCTGATTTGGCAGAGTTTCTACAGCTGGATGCCCTTCCTAACGCCAACCACTCAGAGAGTGTAGTGGGTGCTTTTACGTGTCACCCGCACGAAAACGGCCACGCTCGAAATGGTGTCTTTTATGT
>NC_069000.1:21726982-21731278 GCF_001194135.2 Octopus bimaculoides
ATTTAATGGCCATGTTCCATGCTGGCATGGGTTGGATGGTTTGATGGGTTCCAATGAGTCCAACAACAGCATTGTGCTCTAATGACATAACTCTTTCCACACTTTCTGTAGTTTTTATGACCTGCTCCCACAATTTGACACCTCTGTAATTACTCCTCTCTAAGGCATCTCCTTTACCACTGTAACAGTGGTATAGATATGTGTGTATATATATATATATATATATATACACACACACACACACTCTTTTACTTGTTTCAGTCATTTGACTGCGGCCATGCTAGAGTACCACCTTTTATAGTCAAGCAAATCAACCCCAGGACTTATTCTTTGCAAACCAAGTACTTATTCCATCTATCTCTTTTGCCGAACTGCTAAGTTACGGGGACGCAAACACACCAGCATCGGTTGTGAAGCAATGCTGGGGGGACAAACAGACACACACACACACACACACACACACATACATACATACACACACACACACACACATATATACATATATATATATATATATATATATATATATATGACGGGCTTCTTCCGGTTTCCACCTACCAAATCCACTCACAAGGCTTTGGTTGGCCTGAGGCTATAGTAGAAGACATTTGCCCAAGGTGCCACGCAGTGGGGACTGAACCTGGGACCATATGGTAGGTAAGCAAGCTACTTACCATACGGATTTATATATGTATGTGTGTATCTTTGTATGTAAGAGTATATAAATATAAAATTTCCTGACATTCTGTATCACATTGCTACACAATAACAAGCGATACAATGCTGCATAATATATAACCATGTATAATGATGATAATAATAATCACGACAGCAACACCAACAACAATAAAAACAAATGCCTTTTGTTATTAATATGGGGTAGGACTGCCTTTGGCAGTAATTACAGCTTGAATTCTACGAGGTATGGACTCATACAAATTTTGAATTCTTTCCGATGGAATTTTTGTCCATTCTTCAGCTAAAACAGTCTCCAGTTCATGTAGTGGCTCCTTACTTGTTTTCTAAAATGCAGCATAAATGTTCAATAATATTGATATCTGGGGACTGTGGTGGCCATATAAGATGTTGAACTCCACTAGAATGGTCCTCATGCCATTCTTTAACAACTTTAGCTCTGTGATTGCAGTTTCCCTCCGGAAACAGTTCTGCAACCATAGGATGAATTTGCTCAGATAGAATGCTTAAATAGTCTTGGCTATTAATTCTGCCATGAAGGGAAAGCATTGGTCCCGCAAACTCCCAAGATGTAGCCCCCCCCCCATCATCATAGATCCGCCTCCGTGTTTAACTGTTGGAAGAAGGCAGCTTGGGTCAAATGCTTCTTTTGGCTGTCTCCACACTTATACTCAGCTGGTGGTTGGAAATAGGGTAAAGGATAACAAGTCCGAGAAAATAACATTCTTCCACTGCTTTAGGGGCCAATCTTGTAGGTTTTTACTCCACTTTAAGTGCCACAATACATATGTATAAACAGTTCAAAAATGTGTAAAATTAATACAAGAAAATGGAAAAGAAAAACATATAGTTGATACTTGGTTACATTCATCAGTATCACAATCAAAAAGTAATACCTATAAGATTCAGGATATAGGGGGACCTTACCAAGAACAGAAATAATCAAAGAAATAAAAAAATTTAAAAAAATCCTACGTATGTTTCAATGTGGCTTTAGGTTTGAATTATCAGCATTCAAGCTAGTTTAGATGTAAAAACAAAAACACATTTAGGCAAATATCTTCAGGGATAGATGTGTACTTTCAGATGTTGAACAACAAAATGAACTAAGTTGAGTACCCTGCTTTTAAATATTCAAACATAAACAATAATGTATTAGGACACCGATTTCATGTGAGATATTATACATTGAAATTTTGCTAAAATACTAAAATGTATTTGAAAAATATACATATAAGGGATTAAGGGAATAGATAAATCATTTTATTATAATATGGGATGTTATGGGCTGTTAAGGGTATTAGAAACAGAATGAGAGATGAAATAGATATTTGAAGGGAAAAATCATAAATGAATTTGGGAAATCAAAGAGGAAAATAATTTTATATATACTATAATAACTATTAACTATTTATTAATTCTGTGTACTAACATATAGATTCCAATATTCTGAGAGAAGTTACTGTTTACATACTATGGAGATGAATTTAAATATTTATGCGAAAAAAATAGTCTTTTATGTGTGTGTATATATATATATATATATATATATATATATACATATATATATATATATAACGGTTGTCTACTCCTTATACAGAGTGTGATCACCTCCTGTACCTACACCTTAGTACCATCATGGCGTCTGATGTGGTTTTTTAAACCAGACAATATTCTGAAAAGACAACCACATAGATTGCACTTTTGATTTGGACCACCAATACCTGCAGATAAGTTCTACTCTTTGTGGATCTTAACATGTCTTTTGAGGCTTCCGTTGGATTTGCAAACCTTCTGGCATTCAAAGGTGTACACAGACATATCGTCAGAATAGTTGGTGGAGGTTCATTGTCTATGCGTTTGCAGATGAGATTTGAGGCCAGCCAAAGACAGGCATTGTCTGTCACAGACTGTGCACACAAAAAGGTCATTGTCATTCACCTTCTCGATCATTACATTCTTCCTTAGATCTCTTTTGAGTCTTACTTATACTGGCCTCTTCAAATGCTTTTACTCCAATCCACACCTTTGTCTGCCATCCAATTCGATCCGAAGCAAGGGTTTCTATGTCCTTTGGATCCATTCCAAGTGACTTCATAGTAGTCCTTATGCTGTCCTTAAACCTTGTCTCAAGCTCTGATTTTCTGCCTATTTTTGTTGGAACCATTGATATGGAATATCGAAATTTTAATCCCTTTCACACTTATAAAATGTCAAGCAAACTTAATAATTTCTCATTACCGTTTTAGCCAGGAGACCAAACTGATAGTTTGGTAACCCGCTAAAATAAACATTAAAAATCGAATGGAGAAAAATAAACAGCTCTGCAAGTTTAACTCAGTGGTTATTGAACAAGAGAGGTGCAAAAACTTGTTTGAATATACACATCTGTGAGGAGACATAAAGAAGAATAGTAGAAATCTACTATTCCCAAAAAACTGGTAATAAATACATTACAAGTGTTCTATGAAGAGAACATAAGATTGCTGCATAATTCAACATGAATGTGAAACAACATTAAACATTGTATAAGGTAAATGAAGGTTTCTGTAGGAACGCTAAGTCATATTCACTTTGTGAGTTTACATGCGCAAGGATGAATTATGATGTTGTTTGTCGTTGTCGCCGTTAGATGCTGTAAGAACTGATACCGGTGATACCACCGGCAGTGAGGAATTTCATTATGTCATAACATAGAGAAAGCTAGCGAATAGCTTCCTGATGCAAATGCAAGCTAGACTCCCTAAGCGGAGAAAAACTGATCTATTTAAGGAAATTGCTTGTCTCCTTTGCGATAGGTAGAAACTCTAAGCAATGTAAAATATGGCTCAGACTGTGATTACCAGCATGAAAGTCAAACTTCAAAAAGTAGTTAACCATTTAAGGATTTTAATAAACTTATACAGAAAAAGTAAGCATTATACTGTCCAGCATAAATAAAAGTCAACTTCATTATATTTTTTTCTGTAAAAACCTAATCTGACATTAAATGAGTCAACTTCCCATACGTCATTTTTCAGCAAAAAAAAATTTCTAAAAAAATTCTGGAAACGATCTACTCATGTAATTTATGCACCCCCCTAAAGTTTATTTTTGTTTTTGTGGAAAAAATTGTGTAAATTACATAGGTTTTTTATAGTATATGTGTGTGTCTATATATATATGTATGTGTGTGTGTGTATATATGTGTGTACATATATGCATGTGTGTGTATGTATATATATATATTTGTATGCAAAAAAATGTGTGTATATGTATATTTAGCTAAATGATAGAAAATTGAATGTATATTCTGTATTTAAAATCACTACAATTGTTTCAACACTAATCTTTACACCCATAGTACATTGGTGAAATATTGTGTAATCATTATTAACATGCATTCAAGGTGTAAAATGCTTCTCTTCAGGTAATTGTTTGAATAAATCCTTTAGTAAATCCTACCATCATTTCACCCAGCGTGAGAATGCATACACAAAGTGATGTCATTTCCAGTAGCTTACAGAGAAAACTAAACTTACATATATGTTTGTAAGTATGTATGTGTATATATGTGTGTGTGTATATCTATCTATCTATCTATCTATATATATATATATA
>NC_069000.1:21731288-21735345 GCF_001194135.2 Octopus bimaculoides
ATATATGTATGTATGTATTTACATGTGCGTGTATAGGTCTTTGGTTTGTGTTAGCTATCACAATGAAGGGTCTGCACAGTAATTGCCTACATTAGGAACTATTGTGTTTTTTGTGTTATTTATGTTGTATATACAAAGTACCCTTTTAATTGTTGTTTCTTTGCTGTGTTAAGTGTAGCTAATCTTTGTGATGTGCATGTTGGTGAGAAGAGCTTTTCTCTGATTCATCACATTTTAGAAATGGATTGTCTAAGATCCCAGGTAAAATGTTACATGTATGCTTTCTAGAATATAAGAAATTCTAACGGTGAAACTTTCATTAAGTTTCTTCAGGTTTTTGGAGGACAATTGTGTAATGGTAGGCATTATATTCCGAACTGTTACTGCGTAGGATTTGCAAGAGTGCAAAGTGCAGAAACGGGAAATTGAGCATAGCAACAGACTAAAGCTTTCGCTTCAAATAAATTAGCACACACACTTACACACATAGAATGTGTGGAAAGATGCACAAAGGATTTTACTTGTAGAAAGTATAATTGTGGAATGGTGCAGTGATCTGATAAATACATACTCTAATTTACAGGTAGCAGAGTTCTGAAATTATGGTCAATTGAAGAACTTACTCAGCCAAATTTGAATGGTCTTTTAATTCCTTTCATTCTTTGCCATATGCTCTCCGCTGTTACTACACTGTACCATTCACTACAATTCTGAGCATCTGTTTATTAATCCTTTCATTATCATATTCCTACCCAGAATACACTGTATTTGTTTCAGATAATTTTGGAAATGATGAATTTAGTAAAATAACTTTCCTATCATTAAGCTGGTGTTTCGAACATATATTAACATGAAATATTGTTGAAAGGTTTTAAATTTAGATCACTTTAAGACAGGACATTTGCATCATTGAACTGTGGGCAGTCTCAGGCAGTTTGGTATCGAAAGTGTTAAAGATATATATTCCAGTTATATACTGGGGTAAATCAACTAACTGGATGTCACCTAGCTCACTCCTTCCCCTCTCATTCTTCTTGGCATTGTGCCAAATCAATAAATCAGTATTTTAATCTCTGATGAGGGAGGAGACTGAAATCTCTTCAATAATAGCCTCTCCCATCACACCCCAAAACAATAATACAATGTTATGTATTAATTAGCATATGTTGGAGAAGTATAAAATGTGTGTGTGTGTTTGTGTGTGTGCTGTGCGTCTGTGATTTGCTTCATTTCATTAACTATTAATGAATTTCCAAAAAAAGAAAAAAGCTAATAACAAAATAAAAAAACGAACAGTATTCATCTCTCTTCCTCTTTCACTTCTGTCTGCCTTAATACCGTCTATGTTTATATATTGTCTGTCTATCTATCTATCTATCTATCTATCTATCTATCTATCTATCTATCTATCTATCTATCTATCTATCTATCTATCTAGATCTCCTTATCTGATTATATCTTATCTCTCTGTATGTTGTCTCTGTCTTTCTCTGTATCATCTGTCTGTCCATAGAAACTATATGACCATGCATACACACACACAATGTGTGTGTGTGTGTGTCTATGGTTATGTATGTGTATCTGTGAACTTGTATGTATTTGTGCATATGTAAATATGTGTGTGTGTTTATGTATATATATTACATTATGCTAAAGGTAGAATGGAAATATCCCTAAGCTGGCTGTCTGGAACTTACCTTTCCTTCCTTTCTTTCTTTTCTTCCATCTGTCTTTTCCTCTTTTTTTTTTTTCTGTCTTGGTTTACTTTTTGGGGGAAAAAAAATGTGAGATAGACAGGAACGATGATGTTGATGGTGATGGTGATGGTGATATGTTGTTGGTTGTGGGAGTGATATTGGTGGTTGTGGGAGTAACGTTGGTGGTCGTGGGAGGAAGGTTGATGGTGTCTATTGTTTTTCGAGGATTGTGGTTGTTGCGTGTATATGTGCATATATGTATACACACACACACATACACACACACACACTTGCACATATATACATATATGTATGTGTGAATATGTATTTGTGGTGAAGACTCGATGTGCATGTTTGTATATACTTGTTTTTGTGTGTGTATGTATAGGTGTTTCCCTGCGTGTAATTTTCTCTGCATATTGATGTGTGTGTGTGTGTGTGTGTGTGTGTGTCTGTCTAGGTATGCATAGATAGCTCTAGGTTTATTTATATATGTAGTTACATATCCTTGTATGCATGCATGTGTGTATGTGTATATACATATGACTATATGCATTTAGTGTTGTTTATTTGTGTTTGCATGCATGCATGTATCTGTGTATGTATGTGTGTGTGTGTGTGTGTGTGTGTATGCTTGCAATGTTCCCAGTTACCGGTACTTCCTGTCTTGCTCCCATATATAATGTATGTTGTCTGGTGTATCTGTAATATATGTGTGAGGTATGATGTAATATATATGTAGAGAGGTACATAATGTATCGGTGAGAGGCACTGCTGCCACCATGTAATAAATTCAACTCATGTGATGTCATGTGATGTAATGTTTGGCCTGTACGCAGCAGCCTTGCTGCCTCTTATCCACTTGTCTGCATCAATGTCTTCTTTTGCTGTTTCCTCCTCCTCCTCCTCCTCCTCCTATCCCCCCTCTACACAGCTGCATTTTTGTTGTCTATCTATCTATCTATCTATCTATCTATCTATCTATCTATCTATCTATCTATCTCTCTGTTTGTCTATCTATCTCTCTGTCTGTCTGTCTATCTATCCATCTATCTGTCTATCTACCCTTCTATTTGTCTGTCTGTCTATCTGTCTGTCTATTTGTCTGTCTGTATGTCTATCTGTGTGTCTGTCTGTCTATCTGTCTGTCTGTCTGTCTATCAATCTATCTATCTGCCTATCTTCCCATCTGTCTGTTTGTCTATCTGTCTGTCTGTCTATCTGTCTGTCTGTCTGTCTATCTATCTGTCTGTCTGTCTAGCTACCTACCTACCTGTTTGTCTGTCTGTCTGTCTGTCTATCTATCTATCTATCTAGCTACCTAATTGTTTGTCTGTCTATCGATCTGACTTTTATCTATCACTCTTTCCATCCATGTTTGTCCATATGTATGTCTCTCTGTTTGTCTGACTATTCGTCTGTCTGTCTATCTCTCTCTTTCTGTCTGTCTCTATCTCTTTCTCTTTCTTTCTTTCTTTCTGTTTGTCTGTGCCTGTCTGTCTAGCTATCTGTTTATATCTGTTTATCTATCGACCTGTTTGTTTGTCTATTTGTCTGTCTGTCTATCTCTGTCTGCTTGCTTGTTTGTCTATCTAGCTGTCTATCTATTGCTTCTCAGTTTTTCTGTCTATCTTCCTGTTTGTCTATCTCATTGTCCTATCTCCCTGATTGTCTATCCATCTATCTGTATGTCTTTCTCTATTTGACTATCTTGCCATCCATATATCTGCCCATCTCTGTATTGTTGCCTATCCATTGATATTTGTCTGCCTGTCCAGCAATTAATATATATCTATCTGTCTATCCATACATATATTTACCTGTCTTGCCATTAACATATCTTAGAATTTACCTATTTTTTCAGCACTTACACACACACACACACACACACACACACACACACACACACACACACACGTGTAGCCATGTGGTTTCGGTTTCAGTCCCATTGTGTAGTACCTTGGGCAAGTGTCTTTTACTATAGCTTTTAACTGACATAAGTATTGTGAGTGGGTTCTGTAGATGGAAACTAACAGAAGCTCATATGTGTGCATGTGTGTGTGTGCATGCATGTTTGTGTCTCTTTGCTTTGCCTTGACACCATGCATCAGTAGCAAACAAGTGATATCTTTATACAAGCAGTGCTGTTTATTTTCAATCTTCCATGAAAACATGTCCAGTCTTGTGGAAACATTACCTTGCCTAGAAACAAGTGGAGGTTGGCAACAGGAAGGCCATCCAACCATAGGAAATCTGCCTTAACAAATTCTGCGCAAGAATCAAGAAGCGAATATTAAATGATGATGTATATATATATATATATACATACATACATTTTATATATATATATATATATATAT
>NC_069000.1:21735514-21742549 GCF_001194135.2 Octopus bimaculoides
ATATATATATATATATATATATATATATAGAGAGAGAGAGAGAGAGAGAGAGAGAGAGAGAGATCTTTTACTTATTTCAGTCATTTCAATGTGGCCATTCTGGGGCACTGTGCTGAAGGGTTTAGTTGAGCAAACTGCCTCTGCTACTTATTTTACCTTTTTTTAAGTGTGGTACTTATTCTATTCATCTCTTTAGCCAAACCATTGAGTTCTATGAGATGTAAACAAGCCAACATTGGTCAAGTTATGGTGAAGGGGGAGACAAACGTAAAGCACTCACACACATACACACACAAAAGGCTTCCACACAGTTTCCACATCTCAAATTCACTCACAAGGCTTTGGTTGGCCTGGGGTTATTGCAGAAGACACCTTCCCATGATGAGATGCAGGACTGAACCTGAAATCATGTGGTTGCAAAGCGAGCTTCTTAGCCACAAAGCCAATACCTGTTTGTCCTGTTCCATTACCTACCAGTCTATATATGTGTCAAGAGTTTTGTCCATTTTTCAGTCTGCCTCTTTCTTTTTTACATTTATGCCATTTTTCTGGTGTCCATTCATCTGCCAGTATTTCTCTCCAGTTTTCTCTATCCACCTTCTCTCTCTCTTTCTGTATGTATGTATGTATATATATGTATATGTATTTCTATCTATCTTCTTCTTTCTCAGTCTTTCCATATACCTGGCAGTCTCTTGCTATGTCTGACAATCTCCGGTTTGTTTCATTCTCTGCATGCATCTATCTGTCTTTCTCCGCCAATATACTTTCCATGTCTCTTTTTCTCTCTGTCTGGTGATGTTGATTAAAAAGAAAATTCATTGAAACCATAAAGTCAAGTCTTCATTTACCTACTCACCACATACAGACTACATGTTAATGTTTGTTCTTTCTGTATTTCTATTGGTACCTTAATAGATTTTATCCCCTAAAAAATGGCAACTTCATTCCATCCATCTGAAGTTTCTACCTTTCCAACTTAAAACACTCTCTATCTCACCTCTTTTTCTTACCGTGTTCTAATCAAGATAACCTTTCCACAGGCTCTGTTTCTAGAATTCACTAACTTTCTTCAATTACAAACCTGCAAATACCCACAGTTATTATCAACCACATTGTTTTTACTCAGTCAGTGTTTTCACACTCTAGCAGAATATGGTGGAAGTGCTTGAGATCAGCCCTATTCTTTTGTCTTTAGATATACATATTGAAGAAAAAAAAAAAAGAAAGAAAAATCATCTGGTTCAGTCAGACAGAATACCTAAATTTCAGGCTTTGTGCCAATGTTAGAAACAATTATTTTTCAGTGAGTTGGCAGAATTGTTAGTGTGCTGGATGAAATGCTTAGTGGTATTTCACCCATTGCTACATTCTGAATTCAAATTCTGCTGAGGTCGACTTTGCCTTTCATCCTTTTGGGGTCCATAAATTGAGTACCAGTGAAACACTGAGGTCAATTGTAATCAGCTAGTCCTCTCCTGCCAAATTTCAAGCCTTGTACCTTTAATAGAAAGGATTATTTCTAACATACAGGTGGCGTGCTGGCAGAATCATTAGCATGCTGAGCAAAATGCTTCGTGATATTTTGTCCTTCTTTATGTTCTGAGTTGTAATTCCACCTAGGTCACCTATCCTTTCACAGTTGATAAATTAAGTACCAGAAGAGCCCTGGGGATGGTGTAATCAACTAGCTCCTTCCCATCAGAATTTCAGGTGCCTATAGTAAAAAGGGTTATTATTTTAAACACACGCTTAAGACTAGAGATTGTCAGGGGAAGGAACAGTTGATTATATCAACTTCAGCACTACACTGATACTTTATACTGTCAGCCCCAAAAGGACAAAAAGCGAAGCTGATATCAGTGAGATTTAAATGAAGAAACTGAGAGGTTTGCCATATCTATATACATGTGTGTGTGTGTATGTGTGTCTTGGTGTTTGTGTTTGTCTCCCTGTCACCACTTGACAATCAGTGCTGGTTTGTTTACATTCCTCTTAGTTGTTTGACTAAATCATTCAAGGTAGTGCCTCTGTATGGCTACAATCCAATGACTGAAAGATAAGATAATAATAATAATAATAATAATAATGATAATAATAATCCTTTCTACTATAGGCACAAGGCCTGAAATTTGAGGGAGAGGGATAGTCGATTACATCAATTCCAGTACTCAACTGGTACTTGATTTATTGACCCTGAATTTGAACTCAGAATGTAATGGCGGACAAAATACTGCTAAGCATTTTGCCTGGCATGCTAACAATTCTGCCAGCTCGCCGCCTTAATAATAATAATAATAATAATAATAATAATAATAATAATAATAATAATGGTTTCAATATTCTTTTGCACAAGGCCAGTAGTTTCAGGGAGAGTGGTTTAGTCATTTGCATCAATCCCAGTACTGACCTGGTACTTATTTTATTGACTATCAAAAGATGAAAGGCAAAGTTGACCTCAGTGGTATTTAAACTGAGAGTGTAGAGAGCTGGAAGAAATGCTGCCAAGCATTTTGACCAATTCATTAATAATTCTGCCATCTTGTTACCTTAATAACAATAAGAATAATTTCATTTTTATTTACCACAAGGCCCCATTCATTCATACAATATGTTAGAAAAATGGTTTACTTAGCATGTGATGATATACAAACAAAAAAAAGAATGAGAAATGAGGTAAAAACATTATATATTGAAACACTAAAAAATTGTTGATATAAACGCAAACTACACAAAATAGATATCTACAAATGAAGGCACTCCAATCATGCACAGAAGAACTGCATCCAAAGTTAAATCTTAAACTCCACGATTCTAATCGCACTCCATCTTCATGTGTTTTTCACCCAAGTACTGAAAATTAGCTTGTCTTCCAAAAAACACTTGTGAGCAACTTGAGTGTTGGAGTGGGCAAGCAGGGGCTCATGCTCCCATGGTGGTTAAGCTGTAACACTTTGTGATGCTTTAAGTTGATGCTCACAAATAGTCTGCCCCATTAACATATCTACATATGTATCTTTCCATCGGAGTCTATTTTTTTGCCAATCTGCACTTTTTGTTAATTGCTCTTGCAATTTGTTTAAATTTTTTCTCCGCTGGTTGGTCACTATTCAAAGTTTTGTGGACTTCATAACTACCGAGGTGATGTGTGCTTCTTTGTGCATTCTGCTTACTTTTTGTTTGATGTCGTTTATTTTCTCAAGTTTAACACCTCAGTTCATTCTCTATACCCTCTTCATTGTTGCAAGATGATAGAGTGCTACTATTTGTTGTAGTTGGGTGGAGGATACCTGATTATTGGCTACTAGCACTTGAATGATGCACCTGTGTCTAATAGTTAGTTACTGTTGTAGCTTGTGTGTGTGGGTGTGTGTTAATTTTTTAAAAATGTTTTTGCTTTTCCAGCTCCTAATTGGGCAGAAAACCTCTAAAGTGGCTCTTACTGCTAATGGTATGGTATAACAGGTGATCTTTGTGCCCCACACCACCAGTGTTATCACATTTTTATATGTAGCCACAATAAGATACAGTTTGGGAATGTTCTGAGATCTTTGGAGGTCATCAGGGTTTGTATGTCCATGTTGAATGCAGATCCCACTCAACCACATGTCACTCAGTGTTGCCCTAGTGCTTACCACCTGTTGGTTCTGTACCACAACAATGATGATAATGGGCCAATGTTCAGCATTATCACCAGTGTATCTTGCTGTGACTCATGATATATCATTTCATGCATTATGACAAGCCTGTGGGCAGTTATGCAATTCACAAGCTTTGCCTGTTCTCTTGCTTCCTCCTCAATTTTCAAAGAATGTGCACACAATTCCTATGCTCTACTCCAGTTGATAGAACTGCAACGTTTCACACATTGGTCAGGGTGTTTTTCTTAACCTTTTAGCATTCAGATTACTCTGTCAAATGTAATGTATATTTAATCACATTGTCTTAAATTAATCATACATTATCTTGGAGACTTGAAATTTCAATGATGTAATTGTTTATCTCCAAAATGACATTGTAGGGTTGGTGTGAAAAGCCATGTCTGGCTGGTTTACTCTTTTACTCTTTTACTTGTTTCAGTCATTTGACTGCGGCCATGCTGGAGCACCGCCTTTGAACATAAAATAGGTAGAATATTTGACCTGTTTGAATGCTAAATGCTTAAATATCCTGTTGTGTCTAGGGGGAGTCATTACACCAATAGTAGGTTAACTGTTCCTCTGATAGTGTATTAAAAGCTTCTCTGTTTTTGTTGAGGCTGAAGTATATCATTTTCCTCATTACTCTTTTTTCAATGAAATCATCAGACAAAGAAGCAGAACTGTTTGTAAAAGACCTGTCCCATGTATTCCTTAAGGAGGGCTAACTCATAGTATTTCTCTCTGTCTCGTAACACTAGCAAAGCTGTTGTTATTATTGCTTCTATTGTTAAAATTTTTCTATTTGTGTGTGTTGCAGTACAAAAGAGTATATTAATGTATGCATTCATTTGCAATTGTCATACTTATTAAGGTATTAATGTCTCTGTTTGTAATTATGTATTAGGGTTAAGGTTAGTTTGTTTAATTGTCATATTTTTTGTTTCTTATTTTCATTTTATTTTTTAAAATAGTCTGTTTTTGATTTCATAATTTTAAAATATTTCCTCAAAATTCATGGGAATGTATATGCTACTACTACCTTTGCAGAGAAAGAAGCCATATTGAAACACACATAATGTATGCCTATAAAGTATAGTAAAAAAAAATGTCAAGGACGTACCCTATTTTACTCTCCCAGGGTAAATAAAGTGGACAATGATATGTTCCAGAGTTGTTGGTAAAATAATCCAAAGAAAAAGAAAATTTTTCACTCAGTGAAATTTGGTAATGATCTAAATTCATTAGAGTGAGTCTAAAGACGTGTGCAAGATATAGCAGCTAAATTTTTGACATCTAGTGATAGTCTTAAACAGGTGTCACTATCATGCAAGGTGTGTTCTCTATTTCTAGTCTTCTGTGAAAATATGTTTGGTTATGGAGAAATATTAGCTTACTTTGAAATAGATAGGTAGAGGTTGGCAACAGGAAGGACATCCAGTTGTAGAAAATTCACCTCAACAAATTCCATCCAACCCTTACAAGCATTGAAAAGTGGACATTAAAGTGATGATGTCACATACTCGTGTGTGTGTGTGTGTGTGTGTGGAGGGCACAGGCATAGTTATGTGTTTAAGAAGTTGTGGGTTCAGTCCCACTGCTCTGTACCTTGGTGTTTTCTACTATAGGCTCATTTGGCCAAATCCTTGTGAGTGAATTTGGTAGATGTAAACTGAAAGGAGCTCCTCGTGTGTGTGTGTGTGTGTATCATACATTTGTACTGTATGATAATCACAAAGTTATGAATAATGTCACATCTCTTGTCAACATCATCTGTTTCCTTTGTGTCTTCCAGCTGTAAGACAATGCTTTTGAGAATAGTATTGACATCAAGAAGGGCATCTAACCATAAACTACTGCCTCAAAAATATACTAGCCAACCCATATTAGTATTCAAAAAACAGTTGTAAAAAAACCCATCATGATGATAATGATGATGAAGGTAAAATGTTGAAATATGTATATGTTCCAAAGCACTCACCTCAGGTAAAATGGAATACCTGACAAAATTTTTAATGTCCTTTAACACTGACAAATGCCTTCTTGCTATGAAATTACAAATGAAATCTAGGAGTGCAGACATCCAGTCATACCAGTTTTAGTCATGGGTCACGTGTGGGCAGTAGATAGAAGGGAAGGAGGATGAGATAGAGGGAGAGAGAGAGAGAGAGTGACAGAGTGAATAGGGAAGGAAGGGAAAGAGAAAGTCTACAGTTATGAGTGAGAGGACGAGCGAGTGGAAGAGAGGAAGTTGGGATGCTAGAAAAAGAAGTATGAGGACGGGAGAGAAAGAAAGAAGATAGGGGACCAACATCCTGAGTCTGGTCCTTACCACTTCATCCCATGTCTTTCAGGGTCTTCCTCTTCTGCGGGTACCATCCACTTTCAGTAATTGGCACTCCTTCATTCATACGCATCACATGTCCAAATCAACATAGTCTTCTCTCTTGCATGCTGCATTTGGTTCCTCTTATGCCCAATTTTTCTCTCTATACATTTGCACTTTGTTGTACATGCATACTGATGTTGCACATCCAACAGAGCATACTACTTTCATTTCTCTTCAGTCTACGCATGTCTTCTGCATTCAGAGCCCATGTCTCACTACCATGGAGTATAGCCGTTCATACAGTCTAACCTCCACTCTGAGAGAGAGTCCTTTTGTTGCCAACAGAGGTAATGGTTCTCTGAACTTCCTCCACCATTGCTAATTTGGTCACCTACACAACAGAACCTATCTGCTACCTGAAGAGAACCTTCTGAGTGTTTGAGAGAGACTAAGTCCTGTGTGCTCTTAGTGCTTATTGTTCCTGCACATCTGCCACATATGAAGACAACTTTATCTGTTAATCTTCCTGTGATTCCAATGCACCTCTTATGTGTCCATAGCTTACACTGAGTGCAATGAGGGGAATGACTTCCAACTCCTTTCCTACATATTGAAAAGAGTTGGAAGTAGTATATATATATATGGGTTGAACCCCCAACCCCTAACTCTCTCACGCTATATATATATATATATATATGATGGGCTTCTTTCAGTTTCTGTCTGCTAAATCCACTCGCAAGGCTTTTGTCAGTCCAAGGCTATAGCAGAAGGCACTTTCCCAAGGTACCATGCAGTGAGACTGAACCTGGAACCATGTGGTTGGGAAGCAAGCTTCTAACCACACAGCCATGCCTGCTAATTTTTTCCTCTAATGCCTTTCCTTGTTTCGCTGCTGGTCTTGTGCCCTGTGCAAACGCCAATGTTTTCAGGAACTTTGCATGCTCCTTGAAATCCTTCATGCTGTTTATTGAAAAGGAATTGTCAGGAACATTCTTTATATGTATCATCATACTTCCTTTGGACCTCTGTGTGTGTCTACATTATATATACATACATATATATGCACAT
>NC_069000.1:21742829-21744293 GCF_001194135.2 Octopus bimaculoides
TTTGTAAGCCTAGTACTTATTCTATCAGTCTCTTTTGCAAAACCGCTAAGTTACGGGGACGCAAACACACCAGCATCAGTTGTCAAGCGATGGTGGGCGGACAGACACAAAAACACACACACACACACACACACACACACACACACACACACACAACGGGCTTCTTTCAGTTTCTATCTACCAAATCCACTCACAAGGCTTTGGTTGGCCCAAGGCTATAGTAGAAGACACTTGCCCTAGGTGCCACATAATGAGACTGAACCCAGATCCATAGGAATTAGGAAGGGCATCCAGTTGTAGAAACCATGCCAAATCAGACTGGAAATTGTTGCTGCTCTCAGAGTTTACCAGTTCCAGTCAAATTGTCTTACCCATGCCAGTATGGAAAGCAGACGCTATACGATGATGATAATATATACAAACATATATATGTATAAAATTCAGGTAATATTATGTCTGATAATGTAAAACGTATATGATTAGCGCTCAGGTTGACCTGTTGCCTGGACTTACTATATCACTGTTCAGGTAGAATACCAGATATACCATTCAACATTCCCCAACTGATCTTTTATCGACTTCTTGTGATCTAAACTCCTGTAACATTCAGTTCCATCCCCATGTTGTGTCAATGCTTAAATATATAAATGTCATAATCTAACCTGATACCAGTTTGACTGTGTAGACTTCAATACTATTATATACATACACACTCATATATATACATACACACATATATATACATAGACGTAGATACACACACAGACTCACATTTGTGTGTGTATATGCATGTATTTGTATGTATATGTGCATTTGTGTCTGCTGCATCCTCGTGATTAATTTTCACTCTCTTTCTCTCTCTCTCTCTCTCTTTTACTCACCTCTCTCCCTCTTTCTCTACCCACTCCTTTCTCACTACTACTGTATTCTTTTTGTTATAAAAGAGTCTGCCATATCTGATTTTTCATTATTTGCATGTCTGTCTGCCTGCCCTCGTGATTTATTCCTTTTTCTCCCTCCTTCTTCGTTTATGTTGCACACATACACACAATCTCACACATGCACACATACACACGCATGCACACACGTGTCTGTCTCTGCATGTGCTTAATTGCTTGTATGTTTCTTTTTAAAGCATGTGTGGTTGTGGGTGTGCTGTGTAGGTGTGACTGTCTGCACCCACCTGATTTGTTTTTCTATGTGAAGAAGGTATCTGTGCTTTTACTTTGTTGTGTTACATGCGTGCAGTTGTATGTATGCTTATGCAAGTGTACATGTCTGTGAGTTTTTATGTTGTGCTTGTGTTTTTTGTTTCCCTGAAATTCTGGATATCTGTATGTGTGTGCATGAGTGCATCTACATTTCATCTCACTGTATGTGTATGTATACATACATATACATACATACATACATACATACATACATACATACATACATACATATATATATATATATATATATATA
>NC_069000.1:21744439-21764338 GCF_001194135.2 Octopus bimaculoides
TATATATATATATATGTTTGTCTATCTGTCTGTCTGTCTGTCTATCTCTCTCTCTCTCTCTATATATATATATATACATATATACACACACACACACACACACACACACACGTATATACATATACATGCAATCTTCATTTTCCTTGCATGTATATATGTACATCTTCACTCCATCCATGAGTATATGTGCATGTCTGTATGTATACATTCAAACATACGTACATATGTGTGTATGTGTATATGTATATATAAATATACAGATAGACAGACAGACAAATCAGATTGGAGCCTGGTGTAGCCATCTGGTTTCACCAGTCCTCAGTCAAATCGTCCAACCCATGCTAACAAGGAAGGCAGACGTTAAATGATGATGATGATGACAGATAGACAGACAGACAGACAGACAGACAGATAGATTATCTTCATTTTTTCATTCTGTGTATATATGTATATCTTCATTCCATCCATGTGTGTCTGCTATCAGCTTACCTTGCAGTATACAACAGAAATTTGTTGATCAGCTGTCTCTGATTTCTGTTTGGGTCCCTGACAAGATTATTGTGGCAGTGAAGACATGTTGGTAGTGATGAGCTGCAAAAGGGGTAGTAGTTATGGTATGGTGGTGTGTTGTGGATGTGGTAGTGATAGGGAAGTGTGGAAAAGTGTTGGCAGCAGTGCATCTTTGGGTTTTCTATGTAGATGTTGATGGAATTTTAATGAATGTATATTTGAGTCTGTTTATGTCAGTGTGTGTGCGTGTGTGTGTGTGTCTTTTATCTTGTTCCAATCATTAGACTGCAGCCATGCTGAGGCACCACCTTGAAGAATTTAATTTTATGTTAAGTCTGGTTCTTATTTTATCTGTCTTTTTGCTGAACCACTAAGTTATGGGGACATAAACATACCAACACCAGTTTTCAAGCGTGGGAGAGGGACAAACACAGACAGAAAGATGCACACACACATATTTGTATACATATATACAACGGGTTTCTTTCAGTTTCTGTTTAGCAAATCCACACACAAAGCTTTAGTCAGCACTAGGCTATAGCAGAAACACTTGTCCAAGGTGCCATGCAGTGGGTGAACCCAGAACCATGTGGTTTGGAAGCAAGTTTTTTATCACACAGCCACACCTGTGCCTATATGCACACACACGTACCACCACCACCACCACCATCATCATCATTATTTAACATCTGTTCTCCATGCTGACATGGGTTAAACAGTTTGATGGGAACTGGCAAGGCAAATGCCACACCAGGTTCCATAGTCTGTTTTTGCTTGGTTTCTACAGCTGGATGCCCTTCCTAACACCAACTACTTTATAGTGTGTACTGGGTGCTTTTTATGTGGTACCAGCACCAACACCAATACTTTTTGTGTGGTTCATTGGTTTTAGGATATCAACTCTGTTGTGGTGGGCAATGCAACCAGCCATTTTATAGAATATATGGGGGACATTTTATTCTGCCACTGACACTAGAGATTGTCTGTTTTTCATGTGTGCACACATCTGAATATGTTTATGTTCAAAATCACACACACACACAAGTTGATAGTCCAGTATTACTCACATATACACTCTGCATGTGTGTGTATATGTATATATATATATATATATATAAAATTTAGAGGTAATACTTGACAATTGTAAGCACCTGTGTATGCCAGCTAGTGGTTGCGGTGAAAGAATAAATTGTAAATCCAAAAAATAACAACAAAAATACAAAGGATTCTGCGGTACACATGTTTCAAGCTTTATATGTGTATAATTTACAATATAAAGCTATCCTCAGCCGCAAAATTATTTCTCTCCCAGGAAATTATACCACATCGGCGTTAAAGTAGGAAGAAAGGTGTGATGTAAGAGGTGAAGATCCTTTCGGTATTCTGTATAGTACTATACCTCATATAATTCTCCACCCACACATAATCTCTCCGGTCCTCCGAAAACCTTCCATACCTTGCCACGATTCACTGAATCGTGGCAAGGTATAATTTCCTGGGAGAGAAATAATTTTGCGGCTGAGGATAGCTCTATATTGTAAATTATACACATATAAAGCTTGAAACACGTGTACCGTGGAATCCTTTGTAGTTTTGTTGTTATTTTTTGGATTTACAATTTATATATATATATATATATATATATATATATATTATTGGCTAAACTGGCAATATGACCATCCCCAAGTACAACAACATATATATAAATATATATATATATATATATAAATATGCAGTCCAGTATTGTAATATACAGTCATAGTCACCTGTTTTATATAGCACCTTCACAACTCTTTCTTGCCAGCAAGTATGACTTAGTAATATGTACTATGCCTTCATTAACCCTTAAATAGTGGACATCATCAATTGACGTTTCAAAAATTTTACATGGATACAGCCATCACTAGTTGGTGCCTTGAGTGTCCACTTCTACAAAATGCACATAGGTGTAAGTGGCCCTTATCAATGAAAGAAATCAAGTTGCAAATGGAAGATTTATACAGTGATAAAGAAGTTTTTTTTGCTAATTTTCCTTTATCATCAGATGAGGTAGATGATGATGATGATGCCAAGGATGATGATAATGATGACGTTCTAGATAGCACAGAAGAAAATGATTCTTCAATTAACTCTGGATGGAAAATATGCCACAATATTTCTCCATTTCTGCATTTCTTTGATAATAATGTGGGAATCTCAAATGAATCTATGCTTACATCAGATGCAAAGGAAAGTGAATATTTTACAGCACTTTCAGATGAGATGATAGATTTTCATTGTTTTTTGCATATTTAAAGTGAAAATAAGTAAAAAAAAAAATGATTTTTGTGTTTTGCCCATTTAGCTCAACATATTCCATGCAATCCTTTGGTTTAGGGTGCCTTTGTAGTTGCAAACTAGACACAGATGTCAGTTTAAACTTCCTATCTTTGACCAAGCAGCACATTTAGGATGAGGCAACTGGAGGAAGAGAGGGCTGTACTTGCACTTGGCTGGCAGTTATTTCAGCTGGAGCAATGATAAATGAAGTTTCTTGCTCAAGAATGCAATGTGCTGTCCAGTCCAGCAATTGAACTCACAACTTCAATCCAACACCCTAACCATACAGACACACACACACACACACACATGCTCAGCATTATACACACAGCTACACTGTCCATTCCAATATTATACATACACACTTAGTGTTACACACACACACACACACACACACAGTGTTTCGCAGTCTAGTCCATTGTCTGTCTTTCTGTCTCTCTCTGTTTCTCTTGTGCACACACATACACACACACACACAGTGTTATACAAACACATACATAACTATACAGTCCTGTGTTACACGAAAACTGTGAGGTGTGTAAGAAACTACTTGAAATTGTTTGTTAAACAGCTTCATTACTGGTGATAGCTTAATGATGTTACATAGTAGTACATCTGTTATTGTTGCTGCTCTTCTAGCAGCTGCTGCTGCTGCTGCTGCTATTACTACTACTACTACTACTACTACTACTACTGCTGCTGCTGCTGCTGTTGTTGTTGTTGTTGCTATAGTTACCACCACCACCACCACTGCAGCTGCAACTACTAATTGCTTTGTTTTTACCAGTCTCACTAATTTCTTTGCTGACCTTAGTCTACTAAAATCACTGTTGATGGACTGTCATTGTAATTATCATCTTTGAAAGAGGCTACTACTGCTTGTGCTCCTCCCCCTCCTCCTCAAGCAACTAAAGAATCTTCCTCCTTATCAATGCTACCACACCAAACCAGCATCAGTAGTTATGCTGTGAAAAAATATGGTGGACTGGTGGTGGTTAGATGAAACCCTTAAGGTCATCAAATAGTCACTTTAGTATCATTTGACCAAAAAAAAAAAAAAAAAATGTACACCACTATGATCACCTACCATTAGTTATATGCTAACTAACGAGGAAGTTTCTCTGCAGACATTTGATTTGCTAGGAATAGCAAGAACTCCTTCAAATCACACCTTATCATCTTATGAAAGGAAAGACAGTGCGGTAGTCTTTGGTGTCTTCCATAAAGTTGCTAAATTTGAGTCTCGCATACTTGAGACTGTAGTTCTGGATGTTACTGCAAGTTCTTTAGCCTTGTTTACCCATATTAAGATCATTCTCTTCTATCATTTTGAGAACTTTGTTCATATATCTTCATTGGTATAATCTCTTTCAGACTCCAATTTTATCTTCATTTATTGGTTGGATTGGAAGGTAACATTGGATTACAAGAACTTGTACTTTATTTTGCCATCATTACTGACAAGTTATAACCAACTAGGTTGATCTGTTGCATTGTCCAAAATTAGTATTACTTTTACCTCATTAGCAGAAACTTTGAGGACATCTTCCCGGTATTTAAGCATCACAGGAATGAAATATGAGAAAAAAAAAAAATCCAGTTGCTCAAGATGTACATGATGGACCATAATTTGTTTGGAAAGGTAATAATGCATAAGCAGCTGGCCTTTGAAATTCACAGATGTGCCGACTTCATTGTTATCACTAACTCAAAGAGCACCATCTTTGTTTGCACTACACAAAACTGTAAACATACTTAAATACTTAAAAGCTCAGGTATTCTTGGGTAGTGGCCACTGGTATGGTCCAGTATCATCGTCAGGGAAGTTAGGAGCCTTTCCTGCATTTAAGTCATTTAACCTCTTCAAGAATGGTTTAAATTTCTTTGGATGATGTGCTCCATGCTTCATTGTGGGTATTTTTATTACCTATTCTATGGCTCTAGACGGAACATACACAAGACTTCTGAGAGCAGCATTTAACATTAAATGGCAGTTCAGATACAACAAACCGGTTATTTATGATGATCTTCCAAGAGTTACCTCTGCTATAATGGAAAGAAAACTGAGATTCTGTGGACACTGCTTTTGTAGCAAGGATGAAGTAGTGAGCTAAATGCTGATGTGAGAACCAACACACTGAAAGCAACCTGAGGGGGTCATCCTGCTAGGACATTTATTGACAAACTGGTTAAAAATTCCAGTCTATTGAAGAGCTGCCTACCAAGAGCAGTGCAGGTTAAATAATTCTGGAGACTAGCGGTTGATAATATTCATGTGTAAATGAAACAGTATTGTTATTTATTAATAAGGCTGTGAGCTGGCAGAACTGTTAGCATGCTGGATGAAATGCTTAGCGTTATTATGCCTGTTGCTCTGATCTGAGTTCAAATTCCGCCGAGGTCGATTTTGCCTTTCATCCTTTCGGGGTCAATAAAATTAGTACCAATTGAAGACAGATCGATGTAATCAACTCATCCCCTCCCCAAAAATTGCTGCCTTTGTGGCAAAATTTGAAACCATCATTATTATTTATTATTATTAAAGACGTCACACAGTATCCAATATCATGATGTTGATTGAAGATATTATGTCTACTGGGGGTTTGTACTGTCTGTCAAGCCACAACAAGGACCTCAAACTGACATTACTTTAACGCAATATGCATGCATTTCCAAGTAATGCTGATTTTTGCAATACACTTAGATTGTAGGGTATTTCTAAAGTTCCCAGATGTTTCTTCAGGTTGGGTGGTATTGAACCTAATGCTCCAATGACATATCATCATCATCATCATCATCATCATCATCATCATCATTATTATTATTATTTTTATTATTATTATTATTATTAGTAGTAGTAGTATATTCCATGGCAATTTCTAAATCACTACAATCCCCTCCTAGTTTCAGCATTCTTGATAGCCATATACTTAGCTTGGCAGCAGTGCAGTACTTGGAATTTTTGCATCTTGGAATGGTGTTACTACAATATCATTGGTGAATAAGAATCATTTTGTCATAACCTTCTCAGGATTATCTTTTGCAATTCTTATATGTTTCCTTGCCCCAGCAGCTAATGATTTAGAATTTACATCAGTATCCTATTTCAAAGAAAATTTAATGGGCTTGTCTTTAGCCTTGTGTCTGCCCCAAACTTCACTTTTTATCATCATACTTCTCACAAACTCTTTACTCTGAAGCACTGGCTTCTGTCTTACTTTTATAAGACGTAGTTTCTAGTTGGCAAATAGTCACATGTTTCGTGTTTAGATTATTCCTCTCACTTGAGTACCTGATCTAAAATACAAGGCTGAAAGATGCATTTTCACTGAAATATGAAAAAATATTGAGAAACATAAATTATGTTGCATATGGTGGTTATTATTACAATGTGCACTGTGTTACTACACTGAATCTACTAGTCTTGCATAGTAATATTATTCAATAATAAACATTAACTTGAAGCTGTTTTGACCTAACTTAATTTTTGTTTCTTAGCATGTATTAAATTTCAAAGCAAATTGTGGCCAGATTGTATCACATTACCCCAAAACATATATTATTATTAAAAATGGTCAGTTTCATGTAATGAATTTTCAACAAACTTTTATATAAAATGTAGTGTTTATTGAAAGGGAGTGTGAGAGCTAATAAGAAAAATCTAAGTCTTATACAAGTAACATATTGAATATAAAGAAAGAGAATCTAGGAGAGGAAAGCAATACCTGAATTCAAAATATAAATTAACTCTGCTACTAGTGATGACAGCAGGTGCAATGATGATGATAATATTGAAATATCTCCAAAAACTTATAAGGAAACTAAGTTGTGTTGTTTTGGTGGTTATTTATCATGATGTGCACTATGTTACCATTCTGAACCTACACATCTTGCACAAGTATTGCTTAAAAATAAATGTGCAATCTCCAACAGAGGATGATAATGATACCAACAGTTATGGTGTGATACTGTAAACAGTTATGGTGATGATATCAATAATGATTATGATAATGATGATAATTTGCTGTGAACTGCAATTGTGATGGTGATAATGATACATCATCAACAGTTATGGTGATTGTGACAATGATATCAGTTACGGTGGAGGTGGTGATAATGATATCAGTAGTTATTATATCATATATTAGTAGTTGTAATAAGGTCATACTTTCAATTCCACATGTCTCAAATCACCAAGCAATCAGGAAGGGGCTACCAAATCATATTAATGCTGAGATAAACTGGTGTCATATCAAGTGGCAGATTTGTAAGCATTGGCCCATGACATTTAGTTGTTGTTCCAGAGGCATTCACATTTACCTATAGACATCCAGACACACCATCTTCTTCAGAACAATACTATAGAAAAAAAAAAAAAAAAAAAAAAAAAGAAGAAATATTCTTCATCCCCCATCTAATCAAACAACAGATTGCATTGTTGAGCCAATGAATCAGCATGTATGCTAGAAATAGCAGTCAAATCCCCTTCAGCTCACATCTTATCAGCTTTTAAAAAAAGGACATTAGATAATATAGTCTAAAAAGATGGATTGGTCATGATTGGAACCCCTTTGATTATAGTTCTTCTCAGTGATGATCAGGAGCTTGACAAGAACAGCAACAAACAAACCTGGCAAGAGAAAGTTGTGATTTGATCCCAGCAGCCTTGCTGCATACTTTATTGGTCAACTACTGCATACAGAAACAACATGACTAACTTAGGCTACAAACTCAAAAGTTCAGCTGTGTATTCCAGCAATACTCTTAATTCTACATGCGTAACTGCCAAAAGGTATCCAGCAGATGATCAGAGGATGCTGTTTGAGACACACTGGTCTCTTATCAGTTAAAGATTTCACAGGTGTAGCTGTGTGGTAAGCAGCTTGCTCCCCAACCACATGGTTTTGGTTTCAGTCTCACTGGGTGGCATCTTGAGTGTCTTCTGTTATAACCACAGGCTGATGAAAGTAGTGTGAGTGGATTTAGTAGAATGAAACTGAAAGAAGCATGTGGTGTGTGTGTGTGTGTGTGTGTGTGTGTTGCTGTCCTCTTGCCTGGAAACAAGTGAGGGTTGGCAAGGGAAAGGGTAGCCAGCCTTAGAAAATCTACCTCAGTAAACTCTGCCTGACCCATGTAAGCATGGAAAAGTGGGTGTTAAACCAGTGATGATGATCTCATCTGCTTAAAGCCATAAAACTGGAGCTAAGTACTGATCCTTGGGTAAAAACAAAACAAAGCAAGCAAATTGTTGCTGGGCCCCAGAGACATTTTAATCAATGTGAGGTGGGAAAATGTGCTATAGCTCTAGTTTTGGCTGAAACATGTTAGATGTGATATTGTTAGAATTAAAGTTTGCTTCCAAATCAGATTGGTTGGTTGTCTTAAAATTGTAGGTCTCTTCTGATTAGCAACTAGTTGGAATCTTTAGCGTAACAGATAGTATGCCTTGTTGTGTTTGTTCTGATTCTTTACATTGTAGCCTATTTGGGTTGGTAGGCTTAATCTGTTGCCTGGTTTAACATCACCACTTGGTCCTTGAGGGACTTCAGCAGAGCCCACTCTGCTGCAGGCATTTGGCCTCGGTCCTTCTTTCTTTACCAACAGTGTCATGGGCCATGAAAAGGAGCATTGATATGGTCATTCAATCTGACAAAGCACCTAACATCTGAGAAGAAGAAAATATTAATGTCAAGTTTAAAGCCGTCATCTACTGTAGAAATGCTGTTGATAAAGATGCTTTAACATAGTCACATGAGTCCACCCAATATGGCACCCAAAATCTTCTGTCTACAATAAAGTTTGTGGAGGCGCAATGGCCCAGTGGTTAGGGCAATGGACTTGCTGTCGGAGGATCATGGTTTTGATTCCCAGACCAGGCATTGTGTGTGTTTATTGAGCGAAAACACCTAAAAGCTCCATGAGGCTCTGACAGGGGGTGGTGGTGACCCCTGTTGTACTCTTTCGTCACAACTTTCTCTCACTCTTTCTTCCTGTTTCTTGAGTAATGCTGCGATGGACTGGCGTCCCGTCCAGCTGGGGGGAGCACATACACCATAGAAACCGAGAATAAAAACAAAAAAAAAAGCAATAAAGTTTGTCCAATCTTAAAATATCTTAAGTCGTTTTTAAAAAAAAATAAACACTACCCCACCCCACTAAATCAAGCACAGCTTCCTCAGTGATATACATTGAATAACTTGAGTTAGAATTCTAATCCTAACACAGTGAATGTGACTTAAACTGACACTGCACACATATTTGCATGTGGTGCATATTTGTAGGCTGAAGCTGCTAAGTGTTTTGATCAGCAGTCTCTGTGACATCGGTTTTTGTTCAGTTAAAGCTGATTAGGACCTCTCAGCAGAAGTTAACAACAACAATAGTTTTTAGACCAACACTGCAGACTAGCTAACTGGTGTCTTAATTTAACACAGCATTGATGCTGCACTAATTGTTACCTATGGTATTAACTTGCTGAGTTGCTGCACTTACTGATTAGCAACACTGGTGTGCATTTGTAAATGGTTGAAGTCTTTAAGATGCTATTTGTTTATGCTTTTGTTGATGATTGTGATTATGGTGGTGCTGATTATGATGTAGGTGGAAATGCTGACGGTGGTGGTGGTGGTGGTGGTGGTGGTTATGTTATTATTGCTGTTAAGCTTTTTTTGTTGTGATTGCATACATAGATGCACATGTGCAAGCATAAGCATTCATGCAGATACACATTCACATACTTCATGCATACAATCACATTTATACACAACTGTGCACATGCACATGTTTTACATATACAGTTATACACTTTTAGATGCAGACATGTTCTTACACTTTATGCCCATGGTAGAGACTCCTATGTGGTGGCTCAACCTGTTAAAGTGGTTAATCTCCTTCAAATGATATCCTATCGTCTTTAAAGGTAAGACATAGGATGATATCACCTTAGATACAATGCAACAAAATAACGAAAAAAAGGAAAAGGCGAAAAACCACAGAATGGGCACAGAATGCTTTTCATTGTAGACCTCCTCAATTCGGGTTGACCATTCACATGGAAATACTATACATGAAAAAAAAAAACAAAAACAAAAAAACCTGTTGTAGCTGTACATGAAAAAAGAAAGAAAGATGCAGACATATACATATACCCACATAGTTTTCTGCAACTAATGTTGCATATACACATTATCATTTGTAGTGCCTAACCATTCTGATCTGAAAATGGTTGATGTTTGGCTGTCATTTAAAGTGTGAGTCAATTCATATCATAAGTCATTAGAGAGCTCTAATGTTCTTTTTAATGACTCTGTTGAGGATAATAGTGGTGGTGGTGGTGTGTGTACACACACACACACACACACATTTGTGTAACTGTTACTGTATATCTTGCATTACATTCATATATTAAGATGCTGCAATTAAATGGTATTAGTGCCAATAGAAATGTCTTAGCTCTACATTGCCCCACTTCATCTGGTTGTCTAGAGATGTATAGGTATCAGATCATCTGCCAGTGTTGCTTGACAAAAGCATGGATGTCATTCTATTTCATTAGGTTACAAGTGATAAGAGCTGTAGAACAAGAAGGATGCTCCAGAGAAGGGCCAAGCCTAATGAATCAGCTTCACTTCACAGATATGTGGAGACAGCTTCTGATAACTTTATTATCTTTTAATGGTATGGCTGTTCCAGCATATTTCCTTTGCCATCCTCCAGGGCAATGCCTTTTCCATTTTGTCTGCTGGGAAATGTGATGGTCTGAATTATAGGCGGGTTGGTATCAAAAGGGTTAAACTCATACATGACAAGTTAGGAACCACACCAGAGTTTAAGCCTTTTAATATGTGCATGCATGTCTTCCTCCGTTTATAGACATCTGAGCTTCGGCATCCTGTAGGGAAGCATGCAAGCATTTTAGTGGAAGACCCAATGTGTCAACACCTGTTCTTAACACTGCTATCTTGTTCTTGTACACCTTTAGCAGAGGTAACTCTGTTGCAAGCGTTAGAACAGTTCCAGTTCCTTTGTCTGTATTTCTCCTTCCAGACTGGAAGTGCCTGCAGATGTGATGGCTAACACCTTTTCATGCAGACTTATTCGTATAAGCATGGACAACCAATCAACACCTAATTTATAAAAATAGGAAAAAAAGAAACAAAAATAGCACTAACATTCTATGAAGGATGAGATTTGTCTCTGTAGGGACAAGTCTCTGTTAGGAATTTGCTGAAACAGCTATGTCTGCTACTCAGAGTTGGTACAGCAAACAACATAGAAGTCCTATGGTGATTCACCATAACTTGATTGTTCTATTATTGCATTTGGATTGATTTAAGGGTAGTTTCCCTCTTGCTGTTTCTCTATTAATTTTTTTTTAGGGTCAGTACAACAAATTAAAACCCTTGAAGCAGTGTCTCCTATGGACATAGGCCAATAATGAAAAAATAAAGGAATATATAAAAGTTTTTATATACTCTTGAAGTTTATAAAGACTCTGATGCTTAGTTCTGGTTTCACTGTATCAAGTGAAAGACAGATAAATCTCTTTTTTGATAGGATACCAATAACATAACCTGATGATCTGACACCTATTCCCAATGAAGATCATGTAGAATAAAGAAGTATTCTGCTCTGAAACAATGGACCAGGTCTGCCTGAAACACCTACAAGGATATTTGAACAAACCATTCAGGCATGTCCTCTCTTCACTAAACCAACAAGGAGGTCTATATGTCTTCTCAACCTCCTAAAAATAGCAGCCAAATCTCCCTGAAATTGCACCTCCCTATCTTAAAGAAGGAAGGGTCATATAAGATATTGTAATCCTGCAAGCTCTTAAGACAGGGTGGTTGGTTCCAGGTGGAATACCTTTAATTATAGTTCTGCTTGATCATGGTTGATCTGGGATTAAACACCATCAAATTTCATGGCACACACCTAAACCATTTCAGTCATTACTCATTGATGCATCATCATCTGTATCTCATACAGTTATGTAATATTCCTATTACATAACCAACATGGCTACAGGTAAGGCTGTGTGACTTAGAAGTACACTTTGTAACTATGTGGTTCCAGATTTGATCCCACTGCTCCACACTTAGGGCAGTTGCCTTCTCCATTAGCTTTGGATTGATCAATGCTTCGTGAGGGGAACTTTGGAGATGGAAACTGTACAGAAGCCCATTGCATGTATGTATGCAGATATGTGTATATGTGTGTGTGTGTTAACATATATGTGTTTATTGATGAAATATATAAAATATATATACATACGAAGGAGAAAATAGGGTAATGGGCATCAATACATTTCACCTATCTGACTTGCCTATATATATATCTTAAGGGAATCTATAACCATGAAAAATTGTCATTGCTGCTACTACTATCACCACCACCGATACTATTATTATTCATACTAATACTGACATTACTACTACTACTACTACTACTACTACTACCACTACTACCACTACCACTGTTGTTGTTGTTCAAAATAAAACAAAAGTTAAAATTTATTATATTATATATTATATTATATTACTTGAGTTAAAATTTTGTAAAATACTAAGAACATTCCAGACTAAAATCGACATGTTTTATTGAATTTATGGGGAAATATTATTTAGTGAAGATGGGGTGTGGATGGGCAATGAATTGATGTAGAATGAGGAAAGATGAGAGAGAGAGAGAGAGAGAAGCTTAGACTGAATGAAATCTCTTAGCAATTATTGCGGCGGCTGAGATATTTTTCTGTCTGTGGAAGATGTCAGTGGAATCTTTTGTGCTAGGGTTAATTTTTATTTGTGTTGCACTGTGGTAACTTTAATGGGTTGTGGTCTGGTAAGTAAGAAAATGTTCTGCATGTAATAGTATCGAACATTTGTAGACAATCGATACTAGAGAACAACTTTGCCAAAATTGGTGATGGGGGTGGGGGGGAATAAACATTATATGTATATTGAAAAGAAAAAGAGGAGAAAATTCCACTAAAAACGTCTACTTATTTATTTATTGTTTTTCTATTTCACCCTAAACTATGAATGTGTTGAGGGTTGGAGATTCAAGGTAGAGTAGGAGTTATAAAGGTAAGGGAGATGGGGAGAGGCAACAAATCAATATTTCTGTCATTGTGAAATTAAATAAGATGAACATTAATTAACCTTCTTCGTTAAAGATTGCAGAAGAAACGAGAGTTTGCAGCTGGCTGAATCGATAGGGTGTTGTCGCTGCTATTGTCGGACTACAGCTTAAATGGGGGTATAGGGGTGTGGGCTGTAGGGTTCTGTGACTTATGTTCCTTTCATCTGAGTCGCACCACTACTGTGAGTTCCTCTGTATTGGGCTGTGAAACTTAGCAGCTCTAGTTTAGCCCAGTCCACTTGACTGTATGGCTGTAAATTAGGTTGTTGTTATTGATGTTTAGCTTTACCTAAATTCTGATCAGTCAGGCAGCTAATCAAAGATGTTCTGGCCCTGTTCTAGCATTTCTAGCATCTCTGCATAGAGATTTCCTCATTGGTTTCTCTGAAATAAGTACTGTGTCATGATATGGAAGTAAAGGCTTCACTATTTCAAGTTAAAGATTCTCATTTACAAGGGGATGTATAATGGTTGGACTGATTTCAAATCTTTCATGTGGTCAAAGCCCATGGTGGACTGGTGTGCTCTCTAGGAAAGGTATGTTTCTAGAATGCACAGTGCCTTGAAAGATATACTCCTCTATCCTGTGATGCCTGGTGATGGCAGTGGATAAATAAAAAGTGGAAGTGAGGAAGGAAAATGATCATTCAGATGGTAGAAGCACTATTCATAGCATAATTGTTGATTTAGTGGCTTAAGCTGGGATTGGCATCTGGAATATAAAATCTATCACAGGTTCAAATTTAGCTGCAAGCATTGTGTTGCACATACTATTAGTCTGTACCCTCTGCTTTTACAACAAAGGGAATTTTTGAGATGGCCTCTGGTGTAACTAGTCTGTAACAGTGCATTTTGAGATTAATGAAGAAACCTTTGAAGCTTCACAAGGAGATGTCTATATTATTTGACTCTGTTCAAAGCTGCAGTGAGATTTCTCTTGCCAAACTGATGGACATTTGTTTTTTTATAAAGTCTGATGTTTTAAGTTCTATAATTGTAAGGATGACCTATTTCATGAACCCTTTAGCATTTAATCTGCTCATATCTACCTGCTTTATGTTAAAACTAACCAGATCCAACCTCTCACACTTACCCTACAATGTCATTCTAAAACTATACAAGCACACCATTGAAATCTTGAAGCTACAAGATGTGTGATTGATTCAAAATAATGAGAATAAGTAAGCAATACATTTGACAAAGGAATCTGAATGCATGTGTCTTCTCTCATCCACTCTTCTCTGTACTGTCTTAAATACATAGGCCCTACTCATCATATAAAGATAGTTTGACCTACGAAAGTAACCAGTCAAGATTTATTTAATATGAAGAGAGAAGTGGTTGGTAGGAGCTGTTCGATAAGTGGGTATCAATGTCATAATTTAACTTTTTTTTTTAATAAATTTTTACTTCTTGTCATGCAACCATCATGAAATGGTGTTAAGGGTTTGACGACAAGGGAAACAACTGTGTAACACCACATAGATAACCTTGATCATTACATTGGTTTCTGTTTGAGTTTTCTTTTGTTATTTTGACATAAAACTTTATATTTATTCCTAAATGTTTGTACATCTCTACATACATTCTTCACTTACCTGATCACAAAAACAAAAAAATTTAATGACAGAGTATTTCTTTCAAGTCATATTGCAGATTATCTCCCTTAGACGTGCCTAGGGATCTTACACATTTTTGCACTGACTTTTAAAAATGTATACATTTTCATAAGTGGTTGATGGCAACTACTGAATCAGTCTCATCATGTAATTAGTACTGTACTTATTTTATTGGTTTTGGATTTGAACTAAAAAAAAGTAGAGAGATGAAGACAAATATTGTCAGATATTTAATGTGGTATTATTGTTTCTGATTTTAAAGTGTAAAGTATCTCAAACTATGAATAGTGTCTGTGGTTTAATAGTGAGTTGTTTGAATAAATGAGGATCAAAAAAAAAAAAAAATGTGTGTGGCTAGAGTATTGGATTTCTGTTGAGCAGCACACTGCATCTGTCATAGACCAGCCTTGGTATCTGAAGATATTACAGCCCACTTCATAATTTCAGGAAAGAACGGTCTTTAAAAAAATAAATATGCAACTAGTATTTATTCCCTTCATCATACAAGATCAGCATATATTGTATATCATGTTATATATTTCACTTCTCAAAAAAAGAAACAACTAATGTGTAACTCTGTATATCTTCTCATAAACAATTTAAAGCCATTATAACTGTAATAATTTCTTGACTGTACAATTATCAAGAACATTTCTATACCAACTATAAGCTCTCTGCACAGCCAATATTGGCTCATAAAGACTTAGTTTCCCTTTTCACAGCTATAAAATACTTCTGCCCAGAATTGCTGTTAACTTTAAAATAAAATGTAAATTCATTCAACCTCAAAACAAAAAATTGAATACCTCTTAAACTAGAGATACACCGTGAACCTACCCACTTCATAAGGCTGTCATTATTTGCCAATAGTCTGCAACTCTTGGCTTGGCTCACTATCAAAATGTGTCTGCTCTCACATTATCTTAACTTTCTACATTTATTTAAGCAGTTCTGATCTGACAGCTTACCTAAGAACAACAACAACATTAAATCTAATGTCGAACATTAGTAAAATAGCCTATCCAGCTACTGCTAAGTGACTGATGAATTATATTGTGGGAATAAAATAATGTAGTTAAAATAGTGTAAACCACATTAGTTAAAGTATGAAAATGGAATAGCAAGTAGTCCATTGTGTAATTAGTAACATGATTAACAAGCAAGTTATAGTTATGCACTTCAAGCCCCATCAATGGACAAGTTAAAACATTTTTCCACTGCAGATTGGTGCCTACAATGTCTAATATCAAACATTTTTAAGGTGGCAAGCTGGCAGAATTATTAGCAGGCGCAGGAGTGGCTGTGTGGTAAGTAGCTTGCTTACCAACCATATGGTTCTGGGTTCAGTCCCACTGCGTGGCACCTTGGGCAAGTGTCTTCTACTATAGCCTCGGGCCGACCAAAGCCTTGTGAGTGGATTTGGTAGATGGAAACTGAAAGAAGCCCGTCATATATATGTATATATATATATATATATATATATATATATATATATATATATATATATATGTGTGTTTGTGTGTCTGTGTCTGTCCCCCCATCATTGCTTGACAACCGATGCTAGTGTGTCCCCCGTAACATTAGCGGTTCGGCAAAAAGAGACCGATAGAATAAGTGCTAGGCTTCCAAAGAATAAGTCCTGGGGTCGATTTGCTTGACTAAAGGCGGTGCTCCAGCATAGCCGCAGTCAAATGACTGAAACAAGTAAAAGAGAGAGAGAGAGAGTATGCCAGGAAAAACGCTTAGCAGCATTTCATCAATCCTTATGTTTTGAGTTCAAATTCCACCTAAGTCATCTTCACTTTTCATCCTTTTGGAGTCAATAAAATAAGTACCAGTTGAATACTGAGGTTAATGTTATCAACTTCCCCCCTCCCCCCACAAAATTTGAAACCAATTTCGTAAACATTCATGAATACTGGAAGTAAAAGCTGAAGGGATGCTTGCTGTGAGATAAAGTATGGATTAATTTTTCAAACAGATTTGCTCTCCATCCACCCAACAAATGTTCTTTAGTGGAAACATTAGTTTCTATATCATACTATAACATATTATGAAACAACAAAGGAACCTCTGTATGGTTATACATGTTGCTAGAAATAGAAGCTAAATCTCCTTCTAATCACGTCTTACTGTTTTACAAAAGGGTATGCAAAAATACAGTTTGGTCACAGATAGAATACCTTTAAATACTAATTTGTTTGATTGTAACTGACAGGGAACGAAACAACAACAACACACAATAACTCTTCAGTTTCTCTTTCATACAATGTGCAGACAACTACTAACTAACTGTTTCTGGTGAATAGCCTCACTAACCCTTTAGCATTCAGATTTCTTTGTCAAATATGTTACTTACATTAATATTATAGGGTAGGTGTGAGAAGTTGGATCTGGTCAGTTTTATCATAAATGCTAAGGATTAAATGCTAAGGGGTTAACATAAAGCCTTTTCAACTTTAAATCAGAAATCTTACTGACTGGTTGGTTTGATGAATCATCAAGGCCCCATTTTTGATAATACTAATAATGACAATAATGATACCTTCGTTTGGTGCCATAGCATACACTCCAAGAGAAATCACTAATTAAACACCAGTGTGTATAACTGTTACTCATTTTACCATCTCTGAAAGGATATGAGGTAAAGTTGACTCCTGCGAAAGGTCATAACTAAATAGTTGAAGAGGTTTAGTCCAACCTTCAACCATTTGTACTTCCAATTAGGAGGTGAGTGTGAGGAACATTTGATTAATTCAGTATCAATTATATAATTAGTGCTTTCTTTTATTGACAATAGAAAAATGAAAGCAAAGTGAATTCAGGATATAGCGATGTCTCTAATCTGTACAGCGCTTTATTAACTTTGGTAATCAACAATACGAATAATGGGTTCAAATTTTGGGGTAGGGTTAAGTCGATTCATTGACCCCAGTGCTCAACTGGTTCTTATTTCTTCAATTCCAAAAGATAAAAGGCTAAATCAACCTTGGCAAAATTTGAACCTAGAATGTAAAGATGGAATAAATATCTCTCAGCATTTTGTCCACCTTGCTAATGATTCCACTGGCTCATCACCTCAATAATAATAATGATAATAATAATAATAATAAAAATAATAATAATAATAATAATAATAATGATAATAATAATATGCACACATCCTACGCAAAACACTTTCAATACAGTAACCATAAGAGCATCACAGCAAACCACAGCACATATCCAAGGCACACAGAGCTGCGCTCGATAGTGAAGTGAAAGCACGTTATAAAAATAAAACTACTGAACAACAATAATAATAATAATAATATGTAAGACACTTTCATTTCAGTAGCTCAACTCAAATAGTACACTCAGAGCACAACAAATCCTCTGCATAATCATCACCTACTAAACTAACATAGCAATACCCTATATGATCACCACTCAGTAACACAACACATACCTGATGCAGTTGCCTCAATAAATTAGCTCATACAATAATACACAACCCATACAGCATATACTGTATACAATCACTACCTTGCATTACAGCACATAACACCTACCATCATGTGTGTCTGTTGGCATGGTGAGGACCATCTAGTCATCCTTAGGGATAATTGGTGACTTGCATGGTGACTTTGTTTAAAGTGAAGGCGAGTTGCATCCATGAACCTCACACTTTTGTCCATATCTATCTTCAGTCCAGTGACAAGGCCAGATCAAAATGACTAGGGATGGAGAAGGATGCAGTGGATGACCAAGATGTCTTACTTGCTACATCTTGCTGTTTGCAATCCACAATGCATAGTTGCAGTTGCCTTCTCCTCTGTTGAACTATGACAGTTTCGTCTACAGAGTCCACTGGATCCAGTTTTCATATGCATAGGTAGGCAAACTCTAATATGCTACTTAGCCTATAGCTGGGACCCTGACAGGTGCTAGTATTCTAGGCCAGAATAGAACTGGGATCAAAAGTGGCTAAGTGGTGGTTCCACACTCCTCAAAACACCAGATCAGTGGCTCTTAACTGGGGTTCATATGGCCCTTGTGGGTCCATATAAGATTTTTGGGGATCGCAATAGTATTTTAAGGACTCCTGAAAAATTTTGCTTTAGCTGTTTTTATTGCAAGAAACAGCTAGGTTTCTTACTCTGTCATTTTATATAGTTCAACCTACATAAGTTAATGTGTGTGACAAACAAAATAGGAACTTTGAAAGAAGTTTCTATAAAACTAATTTTTAAATATTGAATGGTTATGGGGGTCCACCAGAATAAAATAGTAACGAAAGGGGTTAATAGATACAAAATGGTTGAGAACCCCTGCACTAGATCTCCCGAACCAGGGCCTCACTATTGAAAATAGTTTCAAGTGAAACCCAGGACACAACACCAAACATATATCTCATATGAAACATAATCTGTACCTAACAAAATATAGTGTGACATCAAAATCCTAGTAGCACTCATACAACATATACTAAACACAATCCCCAGCCAACAGAATAACTCAACTCCCGTTGTACAATCTTTTATACAACAAACGAAAAGTTAACCCACCAGCATTCAGATTATTCTGTCAAGTGTAATGCTTATTTACTCATGTTGCTTTTGAGATAATCATACATTATCTTGTAGCTTTGAGATTTCAATGATTTTAATGATGTGATTGTTTATATTTAGAATGACTTTGCAAGGTAGATGTAATAGGTCAGGTCTGGTTTGTTTGAATATAAAACAGAATATTTTGACTAGATATGGCTGGTTTAACCCTTTAGCATTCTGCCAAATGTAATAATGCTCATTTATTCACATTGCTTTGAATTATGCATTATCTTGTAGCTTTGAGATTTCTAGGATGTGATTGTTTAGTTTTTGGAATGACGTCTGGTAGGTGTGAGAGGCTGGATCTGGCCAATTTGAACATAAAACAATAATTAAAGGAGATATGACTGGTTTGAATGCTAATGGGTTCAAATAATGTCAGGATCAACTAAACAGATTCCCACAACAAAAGTGAAACTGGTGTAGTATACATGCACAAATTTACAGTCCTAACAGACTATATTGTATACATTTCAAGAATATAGAGGTGCATTTAGTGATGTAGAAGAAGCACATGTAAAGTTGTTGAAATGGGATGATGATGATGATAGTTTAAATAAGTCCCGGGATGACTGTGTGGTTAAGAAATTCGCTTCCCACTTACATGGTTTCAGGTTCAGTCCCAATGTTTGACACCTTGGTTAAATGTCTTCTACCACAGCCCCAGGCTGACCAAAGCCTTGTGTGTGTGTGTGTGTGTGTGTGTGTGTGTGTGT
>NC_069000.1:21764348-21781848 GCF_001194135.2 Octopus bimaculoides
TGTGTGTGTGTGTGTGTGTGTGTGTGTGTGTGTGCGTGTGTGTGTGTCCTTGACATTGCATGATAATTGTAAATAAGTGTCACTGTCATATTAGCAGTGTCTTTTGTTTCTGGTCTTCCATAAAAACAGGTCTCACTATGAGGAAATGTTAACTTGCTAGGAAGTAAGTGAGGATTGGTGACAGGAAGGGCATCCAGTTGTAGAAAATCTGCCATGACAAATTCTGGCTGATCCATGCAAGCATGGAAGAGTGGACATTAAGATGATGATGATGATGTTTCTAGCATAGGCACAGGGCCTGAAATTTAGGGGAAAGAGAATAGTCATTTCTAAAAATCCCATTTACTTGACTTTATTTTATTGTCTCCAGAAGGATGAAAGACAAAATTGATTAATGTGGGATTTGAACTCGGAATGTGAAGAGCAAAGCATTTTTACTTTCCTGATGCTCTAACAATTCTGCCAATCTGCTCTAAATAATAATTGTATAAAGCTTGAACTTTGAGAATAAGGGTTTAACCCTTTTGGCATTTAAACCAGCCATATCTGACCCAAATAGTTTACTTGGTTTTATGTTCAAACTGTCAGGATCTGCTCTTTTACACCTACTCTACAATGTCATTCTAAAAATATGCAATCACATCATCAAAATCTCAAAGCTATGAGAATATGCATGATTAATTCAAAGTAATGTGAATGTGTTTGTCCCCCACTTCTGCTTGACAACCAGTGTTGGTATGGTTATGTCCCATAGTGTAAACAGTTCAGCAAAAGACACTGATAGAATAAACACTAGGCTTAACAAAATATGAGTACTGGGGTCAATTCATCTGACTAAAAAATTCTTCTATGTGGTGCCGCAGCATGGCCACAGTCTAATGACTAAAACAAGTAAGAGATTAAAGATATAAGCACTACATCATCATCATCATCATCACCATCGTTTAACGTCCGCTTTCCATACTAACATGGGTTGGACGATTTGACTGAGGACTGGTGAAACCAGGTGGCTACACCAGGCTCCAATCTGGTTTGGCAGAGTTTCTACAGCTGGATGCCCTTCCTAACACCAACCACTCCGAGAGTGTAGTGGGTGCTTTTACGTGGCAACGGCCACGCTCGAAATGGTGTCTTTTACGTGCCACCTGCACAGGAGCCAGTCCAGCGGCACTGGCAACGATCTCACTCGAGTGTCTTTACACGTGCCACCGGCGCAAGTGCCAGGGCACAGGTGCCATCACGATTTTGCTTTCACATTTGATGGGATAGCCTGAATGCTAAAGGGCTAATCAAATTGTCCATTGTACTTGAGTGGTAGTTTATTATATCAGCTTTGAAAAGATGAAAGCCAAAATCAACCTTGGTGGGATTCAAACTCCTAAATACCACCTGGCAGTTTGTCCCACTGCTCTAATAGTTCTGCCAAATTGCCCCTCAAGTATTTCTAACATAGGCACAAGACCGTACATATAGTGGGGGTAGGGAAGGAGAAATGGAATTGATTAAACCACTCCTAGTAATTGACTGATTCTTATTTGATCACCACTAATCAGTCTATAGTGGCAGTGGTCACAAACTAATGAGGGAAACGGCAAAGAGCAAAACAGATGATGCAACACCGTCACTACCATTTATCACTACAGTCATTTTTCCCTTCATCATCATCATCATCATTTACATGACTGTTAAAACCTCTTTGTCATAGCAGTATGAAATCTAGTCAATAACGGAATAATTAGAAATTAGATTTGTCGTAAATTTTTATTCTTTCTTTTTCTTGTTAAGGTTAATTTTATTTTTAGTCTGTTGGATTAAATATTGTATTTTTAAAAAAAAATTTTCTTATTTGTTTCTAACTTTTATAAATGTCAACATTTTATTTTTCTCTATTGATTTATTCTTTCTCTCTTCAATTATGTTCTATTTAAGTGTGATAATTGTATTGCAACTTATTCTCCACCCCACCTCTCTTTACTCCTTGATATTGTGTCCAGTAATTGTCTTCAGGTCTTAATTCTGCTTTCTGTTCTTTTTCTGTTTTTGTCTTTTTTTCCTGTCTGTTTGGTTATTTTTTTAATATTTGTTTAAATAATGCTGCAGTTTGTTTTATAAATTTTAAATCTATCTTGGTATTATTATTGTTATTATTATTTTTATATCACAGTTGTAAGAATATTTGATTATAATAATGATAATAATAATAGAAATAATTATAACAGTGATGATAATGGTCTGTGAGTGATGCGCAAGAAGCAATCTTTGTAGAAGTGGTTATTAGAAGGTGGGGGCGAGCAATTTGATAATATTCACTGGTATATATTTTAGTCACATCCAAAGAAATGAAAGAGAAATTCAACCCTGGGTGAGATTTTGAACTTGGAATATTGATGCAAAAAATTAAGTATTTATTATAAGTCTGATACCGTAGCATTTTGGTCACTTCTCTACCTGGTCAAGCATTTTTGGTCGGCAACACTCTTACTTGTACTGGTATTCACCTTTTTGTTACCATATTTTTTGTGAAATATACAACTTTTGTTTCAATTAATTTTGGAAATTTTGAAAATTTATTGATAACTTTGTCATTATGAAGCTGGCTTTTTGAACAATTTAGCATGAAATTTTGATGGGAGATTTGAATTTAGGTAATTTCAAAACAGGAAGTTTGTATCATAGAACTAGAGGTAGTTTCCGGCAGGTTAGTTTCAAAAGAGTTCGTCTGCTAGGCTTAGCCGGCACCCTCAGTTCCCTCTGTCCCCTAATCCTGTAGCATTTCAATCAGTTATATCTAGCCAAATATTCCAGTTGTTTTAGGTTCAGACTAGCCAGATCCAGCCTCTCACACCTACTCAATGCCATTCACATCATTGCAATCTTGAAGCTTCAAGATAATGCATGATTAATTCAAAGAAATGTGAATAAATAAGCCTTACACTTGACAGAATAATTTGAATACTAAAGGGTTAAGTTAGTTTTTCTGATAGAAGTGGGGAGGCTCCTCTGGGTATGGGACCCATTTAAATTGAAAAGATGGTAGATAAATTGCCATGTTTGTTGAAATCAAGATGGTTTTAAACTCTCATCACATCATAGTGAATAATGCAGAGTTACATGATTTAAACTCAGTCCACTTCATTGCAGCTCCCAATTCAAATGTGGGATTGAATTTATGAGTGCCATATGGGTGAAGGTGTCTGCAGGATATTATCATACAGGAGTCAAAGCCCCATGAGTCAGAGTTGCTATTCTAGAGCATCTCTCTCACTGTCCTCCAGGGCAACACCTTTTCCATTTTGTATGCTGGGGCCATGAGACTGTCTGAATTACAGGAAATTGTATGTTCTATTCTTTAATGGAAAGTTACTCCATACAGTTTGTAAGAGTGATTCAGAGATCCAGCAGACTGGTGAACCTTCCCTCAGCCCTCCATTAAAAACTAACAATGCACAAACTCGTACTCAGTATGGAGCTGATTATTTACAGTTTTGCAAATTAATTGAAACAGTTTATTTCATGAGAAATATGATCAAGAAGACTTTAATAACACAAAAGAATGTGATAAAAAAAAAACAACAACATAAAAGCAGTAAACTATCACAAGCTTACCCCAGGGTTCTAATTCTTTTACTTGTTCCAGTCATTTGGCTGAACCAATTGAGCCCAGGTCTTATTCTTTGTAATCCTAGTACTTATTCTATCAGTCTCTTAGGCTGAACCACTAAGTTATGGGGACATAAACTCAAGTGATGGCGAGGGAGGGCAAACACACACACATATGTATATATGATGGACTTCTTTCAGTTTCCATCTACCAAATCCACTCACAAGGCTTTGGTTGGCCCAAGGCTGTAGTAGAAGACACTTGCCCAAGGTGCCATGCAGTGGGACTGAACCCAGAACTATGTGGTTGGGAGGCAACCTTCTTACCATACAGCCACGCGTGCATTTATATTTTACATATCATTTGTTTGTTGTTTGATTCTTAATCCTGTGCCCATATATCTACTGGGCTTGGCAGCTGGTAATATCTCATAGCTGATGGAAGGGGTTCAACCCTGCAGTGTGGATTGACAATTACATAATATATGTTACCATGGTACCTAATTACATCTAATTATGAATTGTTTCTATTGATTTGAATTTATAAGCCAACCAGAGAAGGAGGGAGGTGGTACCCATGCTACAGGTCTCACTCCCATCCTTCTGGGATTGTTGTAAGACATTGCCTAGCTAGAACATCTGCTGTAAGAAATGGCTATCTATAATTGAATGCCTGCAACAAATGTTTTGGCTAAATGCACCCAAGGACCAGGGTGTGGCTTGTTCAGCAACACAACAATGCTTTTTCAATTAGGCAGTACTCTGATAACACGGACTTTCTACATTTTATACAGCATGTTTACACACTAACCTCTTTGCTCCTCCTCATTCTCTCTCTCTCTCTCTCTCACGCATACACACACACACTTTCAAATATTCATACGCAATCTGAATTACACACATACTCTTTCTCTCTCTCTTTCTCTCTCTCTCTCTTTCTGACATTTACACACACACACACATACAGACATTCTCTCATATTCTCTCTCATACATATGCACACACAAAGGCACGCATTAGCATATGCATCTTGCATAGAAGAAGGTGTTTATTCCTTTTGGATTGCAAAACAGCTCGAAAATATAGATATGATATAGTGGTGATGACGAGGATGCTGATAATAATGACATTGGCTGTTGTTATTGTTCTTCTTGTCTTTAATGTCTTCATGGTTGTTGTCTTTCAATGTCATCGTCGTCGTCATCATTATCGCAGGTGGATGTGCACCGGAAATAGCCAAGCTAGCAAAAACCACCGAACAAAGACACATGACAAGCCAACAGTTTCCTCTGCATGTAAGAGATGTGTTAGTTCACTAGTATTTTGCCACATTAAAGCCATTTTCACAGACATTCTTCTGATTGTTTCCAGCTTCTTCATTCACTTTCACTACCATTTTGAAAATGAAAATGAAAGCAACAGTTGGCTTTTACTTCGATTTTAGTTTTGCTTTTGTTTTATTTTTTTTCCCAATGTCTTTTTGTTATTCAGTGCTTTTGAGGTCGTTTTTGCTTTTTTGTCTCCATTTTGTAAAAAATTTTACAATATTTTGTTGATGTCTTTTTTCTCATTATTGTTTAATTGAACTTATATATCATTAGTGTGTTTTTTTTCTTTCTTTTAATTTTTACTTTTAATTGAAAAAGACACTTGTCATCATTTATGTGTGTGTAAATATATTTCCATGATTGCATGTGTGGACACATAATTATTTTATTACATTTGTTTGTCTGAGTAATGGTATGTGCTTACTCACAAACATATATGTTGTGGTTGTCATCGTCGTCATTTTAATGCCCACTTTTCCATACTTGCATTGGATGGAATTTATTGAGGCAAATTTTCTACAGTTGGATGCCCTTCTTGTTGTCAACCCACACCTGTTTCCATGCAAGGTAATATTTCCTCATGACCAGGTGTGTTTCCCGTACAATATCGGTAATGAATGACACTACATGTTTGACAGTAGCAATCATTTTATAACTACCTTGCAATGTTAAGACGAGAGAGAGAGACACACACACACACACACACACACACACACACACACACACACACACACACACACACACACACACACACACACACACACACACACACACACACTTTCAGCTTCCATGTACCAAATTCCAGTCACAAGGCTTTGGTCAGCCTTAGACTATAGTAGAAGACACTTGTCCAAGGTGTCCTGCAGTGGGATAGAATCCAGAACTATGTGGTTGCAAAGCAAACTTCTCACCACACTGTCACATACACACAAATACATGTTAATATGTGTGTGTATACCTGCCTGTATGTGTCTCTTGCCCCTATATCCAGTGCTGTCTAGGTATTTCCCCCTGTCTATAAGTCAATAAAACTGTTACTTCATGTTTACATCACAAATGAAATTCTTTTTACATTGTTATACATATTTTCTCTGTAAGCCCTGGATGTGTTTGCATATTTATGTTTGTCTGTGTATTTGTTTATACACACACACACACCATATATATGCCTGTGTGTATACATATGTATATGCCTATATATATATATGTGTGTGTGTGTGTGTTTACATATATATATATATATATATATATATATATAAATAATATGAAAGTCTCGGTCCTGCCTGTACCTTCAAGTTTATTGACCATAAAATTGATGCCACTGGCTTCTATTGACTGCAATTTTCTTTGCATTTAGCTATGTGATATTGGCCTCTCTCACATCAGCTACGAATGCTCTGCACCATGGAACTCCGGTCTTGTTGTCTTTTTCTCTTTGGTGGTGTCCATTTGAAAGCTGCTTTAGAATGTTCTAGCAGCCAAAGTATGTAATCTGCTGGTTTTATTCTTCAGTCTGTGATGGTTTAGCTAAATGGTCCTGTGTTGCCTTTCTTTAGAATGTCTTCATTTGTTATGTGGTCTTTCCTGTACATTCTCAAAAGACTTCACAAGCATCCTTCACAGAATGCATCTAGCTTTGTGTTGACTTTCGTGGTGTTCTTCCATGTCTCACTGGCATAAAGAATTATTGGTAGAACTACGCAGTTATGCAGCTGGGTCTTTGTGTGTCGGGTGATGGTGTTGAAAGATCAGGTTGGGCATGTTCTCTGGAAGATGGTTGCAGTTTTGTCAGTTCCATCGTTGCTTTTCTATTTCGATATCACCTTTGTTAGTGATGAATCTAGCTACTGTCATGCGCGCACACACACACACACACACACACACACACACACACACACACACATGTGTATATATCTGTGTGTTTGTGTGTGTGTCTTTGTGTCTGTGTTTGCCCCCTCCCCATCACCATTTGACAACCAGTGTTGGTGTGTTTACATCCCCATAACTTAGCAGTTTGGTAAAAGGGACTGATAGAATAAGTACTGGGCTTAAGAAGTAAGTGCCATAATTAAATGTATGGATATAGATCTTTTATTTTAAATGAGGAATATACACTAGTTGGAAGTTGTGGGGATTCATATTTGCAGAGTAAGTATATATTAAAACAAAAAATGGAAATTTTGGTATATTTCTAATTCCATGTTACATGTGTTTCATTACAGTATAGGGAATCCATTATGTCTATAACTAATGATAATAATAATAAGGCAAGCTGGCAGAATTGTTAGCACCCCAGGCAAGATGCTTAGTGGTGTTTTGCTTGTCTTTATGTTCTGAGTTCAAATTCCACCAAGGTTGACTTTGCCTTTATTTCTTTTGGGGTTAATAAAATAAGTATGAGTTGAGTGTTAAAGGTCTGTGTCATCAACTTGGCTCCTCCCCCTAAATTGCTGGCCTTGTGCTAAAATTTCAAACCAGTATTAATAATAATAATAATATTATAAATATAATAAATTCATAATAGGGTAATATACATATAGAAAGTGCATATGAGATCTATTTGTAATTCCTTGGATAAAGAATTTTAAAAAAATGATATTGGGTTGACTAAAAAAGTTTGTTTTTTTTCCTTTGCACATGCATACTCATCAGATTCCTTTCCTGCAGACCCACACACTCTCACTCACATTCTCTCACACTCACTGTTGGAGCTGATTGTTAATTCTGCTATTTGAGTTTCTCACGTATATGTATTCACTCATGAGGCATATACCTACAAGCAAGAAACTTGGAGTGGTAGCAGAGTATATCAACAACTACAAAAGAATAAATAATAATTATCTATTATAGAATTTGTGTACACACACAAACATTTTTTTTTTTTTAAATAGAAGAAATTCAAAATGCAGAAACAAAACCTAGAATCAAGAGAGTAAAAGTAGCAAAGACTAAAGTCCATTGTTTGCAGGAAAGAAAAGAAGACTTTACTGCCATGTTTGCTATGCAAAAATAGGAATAACAAAGAATTCCATGCAATGCACCCAGTGTAAACTACGAGTGCTAAAGGGATGCAGGGATAACTGGGGCAAGGTGATAGAAAAGGACTTCATATGTATCAGATGCACAGGAGTAGGTAGCAGTATGGGTACCCATGGAATAAATTCTTTCAAATATTTGAAGTACTCCCGAGAAGTAATTGCTAGCTTTCATTACTTAAGTAACTTACTTAGCAGTGGTGGTGAATGTTCTGAAAGTATAGCCAGAGTAAGAACAGGGTTGAAAAAGTTTCGGGAACTATTACTTCTGTTAGTGACAAAGAGATTACACTGTGTAATATGATTTTTGTCCTTGGGTAGCAACTGTTATTTTCTATTTGCTTAGTCCTAGAAAGTATGGAAAATGGCTAAGGTTTCTTTCAAATTTTGCTTTTCTCAAACTTGTCTCTGCTTGGATAGCTAGAAGTAAACTGAACTGTTGAGCTTATGATCCCTGTACTTATGCTGCCATCTATGTTGCCAGAACATTCTAGAAATTCTGAAACTTTTAGAAAGTTCTAGAAAATTGTACTTCAGCAACTCAGCACTAATTCTGTTTGAAATGTAATGGAAAATAGGTCAGTTTCAGAACATTGGTAGCAAGGTTACAAAAGCAAAGTTTGAAGGGAATAGTAGTCATTTCCTTTGGTTTCTAGATAGAAGCAAATAGGAAATAACACTGACTGACCAAAGACAAAAAGAAAAAAGAAAAATGGTATACAGTGTTATACCTGAGTGAAATACAACCAGGTAACATTTATATGATGCAATGTTACCTGGTTGCCAAACATGGGCTTTGAATATGGATGTTTTAGTTTTTCTTCTTTTTCAACTTCTTGTCAATTGGTTACAAACTACTGTCATGTAGATGGTTTCATAACTTGTACATGTAATGTCACAATTCATATATACATATATGCATTTGCACCCCCCCCCCTCATACACACAAGGATCATTAGGTAAAACCTACTTCTGCTACTGAACAATATCATGGTATAAATCACAGCAATAAAATGCTAATGGTTGAAATGCAAAGGCAATTACAGAATGAAGAATGAATACAAAATATAAGATATTAAGAAGTAATAGAATCACAAAAATAACAATCCTGAAAGTAGTGCAGTAGTTGGGTAAAGATTTCTGGTGGGGTCTGTCCTACCTGAGTAAAAGTTAATGCATAAAGTTATTGTTACCTGTAGGGTAAAATTCTGGATTTGTGGTAGAGGAAGAATTATGAGGCCCTGTTCGGACAAAGAAATCCTTTGTTGTGTTTATTTAGTAGGTTTATGTGTAGTAAATAAAACAGCAAAGCTTTCCCTTGAACATAAATTATATGATTTCATGTTTCCAATACAGGACTTGGTCATAGAATACTGAGCAAAACCGATGGCCTTTTGCCAAGGATCATTTTAATTTAATGCAGTAAATAATATAATTCGGAACATCTAGTGCCATCTCAAGTCCTTTTGTTTGAAAGTGGCTTTTAGTACATGGCTACTCTTTCATTAATATACTCACTCATACTTGCACATGCAAATATGTATGTGTGTTTGTATATATTAGTAGGGAACTAGGTGATAATCAATAGATGGAACTATTTCGTAGAACCATAAGACAGAAATTATTAGTGAAGAAAGCAGTCTTAAAGTGAAGTTAGAGTCAAGTTTTGTGTGTGTGTGTGAGAGAGAGAGAGAGAGAGAGGCAGACAGACAGACAGCCAATCAATCAGAACGACAGGCATAAGGAAAAAGATAAGTTGCAATTATAATTTCAGAGATATTACAACAGAACCATTCACTCGCTACTCCTCTTCATCCCCCATGACGTATTTATTACTTTGATTAGTCTTGTGTTAAATACATTGTGCTAAAAACCCTTATTACCCAAATTATATGTTAAACTGCTTCAATATCCCATTTAAACACCCATCAATCAACCTTGTTAAATGCCACCATTAAACAGCCATTAACCAAGCTTGTTAAATATCACTATTAAACACCCATTTATCAAATGCCACCATTAAAATATTGTTAAATTCATTCAAGTCATAATAAATACCCCATGAAACTTCCTGCTCAACTGACATCCAATTAGACATTCATCTTGTTAATTGCAACATAAAATGTTTTGTCAATTGATCTATTACATATTTGTTAACTATTTCCTGAAGCACCCTGTTTTCATATCGTATTAAACAACATGTTTTTATCATTCCCTTTTCTCTTCTTTTTCTTTTTTTTTCCTTTTTCAATGTCTCAGTTTCTTTCCAACTTTCTAAGGATGACAACACACTTTTGTTTCACTGAAAATAAGACAACACTACAAATATACTTTTTTTTTTTTAAACTAAAATCTAAAACAGTGGTTCTTAACCATTTTTCCACCTATGGACCCCTTTAATTCCTATTTTATCCTACTGGACCTCCATACATTCAGTGTTTAAAAAAATCTTACTGCATTTTCATAATTAAACGTTACATGGAATTGCATTAAAAAAATTGTTAAAATATTTTGTAATGTAAGAAGTATAACCAATTTATTGTACATAAATTTTAACAGCAAAATATTATATGAACCCTGGTTGAGAACCACTGATTTAAGCACATTATAACCATGAGAGAGAGAGAGAGAGAGAGTGTGTGTGTGTGTGTGTGTGTGTGTGTGTGTGTGCAGTAAAAATGGGTAATGAATGATTCATTTTAATGTACTGATGTGAAAATCAGAGATAAAACATTCTGACCTTGAACAAAATTGCAACACAGGTTAGGCAACAGTTGCAGTAGACAGACATGTGGGCCTGATGTCATGCTGTAAAATGTTGCTACATTTTGTCATTTTGGCCATGGATGCAAGACATAGCCATGTGGTTAAGAAATTTGTTTTATAACCATATGGTTTGGGGTTCAGTCCCACCATGAAGCTCCTTGGGTAAGTGGCTTTTTACTGTAGCCTTGGGTTGGCCAATACCTTGCGAGTGCAATTTCATATGGTAAATGTAGAGAAATATGTTGAATGTGAGGGTGTGTGTGTGTGTGTGTATATGTGCACATGCACATGCTTGTACACATATGCATCTGTATGTGTATATTTACTCATGTAGAATTGTAAGTTAATAATTTGATTAAATATTGATAAAATAAATCCTAGTGTTGATAGCCCAAAGTCTTGTGGTTGAATCCAGTTAATAACATATCAGAGAATGCTGTTGGGATGAGTGTTGACTCACCTTTATATAATCTACTATTATTAACATGAAAGCGGCAAGATGACATAGAGTAACTAAGACTAAATTAGCCAATGTGTTGAGTTTTAAAAGATGGTAGAGCATAATTTGTGGGACATTCAACTGCTAATTTTAAGTGTGTCTGGCTATATAGAAGCTTTGTTGTAAACTCGAGTTGTGGCAATAAGATTAGTTAAGTAAGATTTTGGTAGCAGTGTTGGTCATGGTGGTAGTGGCAGCAGTAGTATTGGTGGCAGTAATAAATATTCAGAAGTTGAAATTTTTTTTTCACTTGTTTCAGTCATTACACTGTGGCCATGCTGGGGCACTGCCTTGAGGAATTTTAGTCACATGAATTGACCTGTGTACTTAGTTTTTTTAAAGATTGGTACTTATTTTGTCAATTTCTTTTGCTGAACCACTAAGTTACAGGGATGTAAACACACCAATACCAGTTGTCAAGTGATGGTAGTGGGGAAAACAGACATAAAGACACACACACACACACAATGGGCTTATATCAGTTTCCATCTACCAAATCTACTTACAAGGCTTTGGTTGGCCTGAGGCTATAGTAGAAAACACTTGGCCAAGGTGCCATGCAATGGGACTGAACCCAGAACCATGTGATTGGGAAGCAAACTTCTTACCACACAACCATATCTGCACTTTATGTGTATGTTTGAGACATGTATACTTGTGAGTGCAGCATAGCTTGTTTAGTTAAGAAGTTTACTTAGCAACCCCATGATTTTTGTTCACTCCCTCTGTGCACTCGGTTAGCACACGTATTCTACAATAGTCTTGGATTATGAAAAGTTTTGTTGGAGATGGAAACTATGTGGAAGCCTGTTGGAATAATCCCTCTTGGTTTTGGAGATGATAGTCTTAATCCATCACTCAATTTAACACCACCAACTTGGCCCCTTGATGCTTTATTATTAATTTAATAGTTGTCCAAACTTCAAGTTGTTGTTTTGACCCAGGTCAAGCCTAATCAAGTCCATTTATGAGCAGAGCATTTCTTCCATCATCATCTTACTGTATTTTCTGGTAGTATGTTCTCGACTAAATTATTCAGCTGAAATTGTAGTCATGGCCAGTGCCAGTAACATGTGAAAGGAGCCCATGTTGGTGACACATGAGAAGCACCCGTGCTAGTGACACATAACAGACACCCAGTACCCTCTGTGGAGTGGTTGGCATTAGGAAGGGCATCCAGGTGTAGAAACCTTGCCAAAACTGACTGGAGCCCGGTGCAGCTCTCCAGCTTATCAGCTCTAGTCAAACCATCTAACTCATCTCTGCCTGAAAAACAGGTGCTAAATGATGATGATGATTATGATGTCCTTCCATTTTTAGTGTTTAAAACCAGCCACATCCGACTCAAATATTCTACCTGCTTAACATTGAAACTGACTAAATTTGGCCTCTCATATCTACCCTACAATGTCATTCTAAAAATAAGCTATCACATCATCAAAATCTTGAAGCTACGGGGTAATGCATGATTAATTCAAAACAATGTGAATAAATAATCATTAAAATTTGTCAGAGTAATCCAAATGCTAAAGGGTTAAACAGAGTTTGCTTTGTTGTAAGTATTCAGGCAAGGTTGTTGATCCAACGATCAAACCCCAGCTCCTTTCTTCCACAAATCTTGGGGGCCTTCTGAAAGCTTATAGTTACTACTATGGATGTAAGTCAATGCAGTGTGTGTGCATAAAAGCTTAACTGCCACTTGCAAGTGGATATGACCTGATAAAACAATGGTGGAAAATTAATTGTGTCAGATATGTATCTAGTCGCAGACAGACATAGACACCCACTTGCCCTTGAAACAGTGGAACATTGAAGATATAGCTGGATAGAGAGGGTTGCACTAGCAGTCAACCGGTAATCATTTTCACCTGAATAGTCTGGAGGTATGTGAAATTGTGTTCCTTGCTCAAGGACACAGCACACCACCTCACTCAGGAATCAAGCCCACAACCTTATGGTTGTGAGCTCAATGCTCTAACCATGAGGCCACACACTTTTCACACGTGCATGCACACAAACATTCATATATTGAATATATGTATGCATGTCTGTGGGTGAGTGTGATCTACAGTGTATACATATATACTGTTGTGTGCGCATGTATACGTATCATCAGTTAATGTCTGTTTTCTATGCTGGCACAGGTTGAACAGTTTGACAGGGGCTGGCTAGGCAGAAGACCACACCAGGCTTCACTGTCTGTTTTGGCAGGGGTTTTATGGCTGGATGCCCTTCCTAACACCAACCACCTTACAGACTGTACATATATGTATATATTTGCATGCCTATGTGCATATTTGTGTGTCTGTGTGAATACATATAGGCATCTATGGTACATGCTTTTTCTTTTGGGTGAGGGTACGTGAATGAGTGTATGTTTGAGTGCCTCTGAATATGCGTGCTATTGCTGTATAGCCCTAGGCTAACTCTGGTTATACAGACTTATAAGACATTCCAGCTACAACCATCTTTTTTGTACACATTTTAAAATTGCATTATCAAATAAAATCCCTACCGTTCTTTTTAAATAGTAAGATGTGATATAAGAGATTTGGCTGCTATTTCTGGCAGGTGGAGGGACCATGTAGAAACTCCTCATCGGTTTGTGGAAGCATGCATTTCTATGTCTGTGCATGTATGTGTATAGAGATATGTGACTGAATGATTATATGTCTGAATGCGTACGTTTGTAAGTGATCTCTATATATATGCCTGCATATCTCTCGGCATTTGCGTGTATGTGTGTAGATTTAAAAAAAAAAAAAGGCTGGAATAAAACTAACTGTAGTAAAAGGAAAGATGGATGCAGGTAAATTGATGAAGTGGAAGGAAAGAGGAGTGTGAAGGTAGCCCTGGCCGTGCGTGCACGTGAAAGAAAGAGAGAGAGAGAGAGAGAGAGAGAGAGTGTGTGTGTGTGTGTGTGTAAATCAATTGATGTTTGGCTCAACTCCAGACGGAAGGTGCATAAGTATCCACTGCACCATTACTTCATAGCATCATCGCAGTAAACTACTGTGCAATCTGATGTTTTAGCAGGGAGGTGGAGGTAGAACAGAAAAAGAGTGGGGGAGGGTATGTGTATGTATATATATATATGTGTGTGTGTGTGTATATATATATATATATGTGTGTGTGTGTGTGTATATATATGCATATACACACACACACGTACACATACACATGTGTGTGTGTGTGTGTGATTTCAGAGGGAGAGATTTGTTCAGCAGAAGGAGTCTTAGACGAGAGTGGGGGGTGGGGGTGGAGATGTTTGGAAGAAGAGAGAACAAAAGTGAAGGGGAGGGTCACATGGTCACATGTTGAGTTGAGGAGAGAGGGAGTGAGAGAGAGAAAGAGAGATTGAAGCAGTTGGGGAGAGATGAAAAAGAGAGAGACAGATTTACGCAGAGGATAACACAGATGGACATATGCAGAGTGAGATATATATATATATATATATATATGTATATACACACGCAGGTAAAAAAAGTGACTTGATTCATATAGAGTGCAAGACATGCATGCAGAGAGAGAGAGAGAGAGAGAGAGAAATGGATAGGGTGGAGCACACATAAACAGAAGGATACAAAGAAAAAGGAAGGGAAAATTGGTGAAAGAAAGAAAGCAGAGAGAGGAAGAGCGAGAGAATTTTTTAAATAATGTCTTAGAGTAGGATGTCCATGTGTCCTTTCACGGTTTCTGCAACTGGGTTGGAGGTAGAAGTTAACCTCAGATGAGACATGTGGCCCAAATGTTTGCAGCCGGGCAGACTCTGTTAAAGTCAGCCGAGGCCAGTTGGTGGTGTTCATTTGGATGACATGCTTAGAGAGAGAGATGTCTGCAGAGAACATAAGAAAGTGCAAGAAATAGAGAGAGAGAGAGAGAGAGAGATGCACACATATACAGAAAGAGACATTGAGAAACTTGCATATAGGAAGGCTAAAGAGAGAGTACAAGAGTTGCATACAGAGATGTATGGAAAGAGAGAGGGACGGACATACAGATAGTGAAATATATAGGTATATTTACTGATATATATGATGAGAGGAAGAGAAAGATATGTACATGTGTGTGTGTCTGTGTGAGAAAGAGAGAGAGAGAGGGACTTGTCTGCAGAGATGTATGGAGACAAACAGGCAGATGAAACGTTACTTGTAGTTACTGTCTTAGTAATGAGTTAGCACTAGTGTAAATAAAATAAACTGGCATTTTGTGTCTAGTGTAGTGCTGGTTGTGGAGTGTAGTGACATTGGTGGTAGTGGTGGTCATGGTGAGAGCTGCAACACATTTCAGAAGTAAAAGGAAGAAGAGGAGGAAACTAAAGAATTCTGTGTAGAAACAGCAAAATGAAACTGAAGTGCCATCTTTTTTTATTTCATTCTGCTTGAATGTGTGTGTGTGTGTGTGTGAGAGAGAGAGAGAAAGAGAGTGTGTGTGTGTGTGTGTGTGTGTGTGTGTGTGTGTGTATAGGGGTGGGTGGTTAGACATGTGTCTGTCTAAGCATAATTTTGTGTTTGTGTATCTGCTCTAGGCATGTGTGAGTGTGTGTAAAGACATATATGTTTATGTGTGTGCATGTGTAAGAATATATGTTCTTGTGGGCAGGTGTGTGTAGGAATGTATGCTCATGTGTGCAGGTGTGTGTGTGTAGGAATGTGTGCAGGTGTGTGTGTGTGCAGGTATCTATGCAGTCCCATGATAGCTTCTTGTAATAGTCCATCTGCCCAGCTTGCAACCACCTGTAGAAAGATGCAGGCTGGCATAGTGTGGCTGCCCACTCAATCAGTCTATGGTCTGTGGTCATCAGGCATGGAGTTGTCTTGCTTATATCTCTTTTTTATTAATTGCTTGGTGGCATGGTAGTGAAGTAGTGTTTAGGGTTGGTAGAATGACAATATACAGTCACAGCACTTGCAGGTAGCTCAAATAATATCTTTTTTTATGAATTGTCAAAGATGTTTCTCAATGCTTATATGAGAAAGAAAATTTTAATATCCATCATCTCACTCACCTGCCTTGTGTTATCGTACCTAAGTAGAAACCTTTTTCCCACCTTGACCTAACCACTGGTAGCTTATTTCCTCATTTATTCTCCCAGTCCCTCACCTATCCAACCAGTTGGCTAAGTTTGGTGCAACACATTACGATCTATCTGTCTATTTATCTATTTGTCTGTCTGCCTGTCTAACTATGTCTATATTTAGAAATATATAGACATATGTGTCTATCTATATCTAATCTGTCTGTCTATGTCTATTGATCTGTCTGCCTGTCTCTCTATCCATCTATCTGCTTATCTGTCTGTCTTTCTGTCTATCTGTCTTTCTGCCTGTCTGTCTATTTGCCTGTCCGCCTGTCTATTTATCTATCTGTCTATCTGTCTGTCTAACTATTTCTACGTCTGTCTATCCACACACACACACACACACACACACCAGTCAATCATCGGTCTGTGTATCCACACACACACACACCAATCTCTCTATATATTCATCCATATTTCCATGTATACATATGTCTATCCATCCATCCATATATATATATACACGCACACACACGCACACACACCCATCTATCCATATATGTGTCTATTCGTCTATATATTTCTACACCTGTCTACCCATGTTTTCTGTTCATCTGCATACTGCATATCCGTTATATATATATATATATATATCCATATAACTGTCTCACAGTCTGTTGCTGTACCTTATTTGTGCGTTATATCTGGTTTATCTGTCATAATGACCCACCACCCCCAGTACAAAAATCATTGTAAAGGTCAGGGAGGGATCTTGTGCCCTTGTCTACAATAACAGTGATGATGACAATGACACTGTCTGCTGCTGCTGTTTGTCTGTTCTAGGTGGCGCCAGTGAATGCCTGGCATTGGTGCTGTCGTTGCAGACAGCTTGATCGTCTGCACTTACTATGATTTTTTTTTTTTTTTTTTGTGGCAATAATTATAAGAGTAATGGTAATGATAATGAAAATAATGATTGTAATAATAACAATAACAATAATTATGAAGATGATTTCTTTAATAATAATTGTATTAATGACTATATGGAATGATAATACACACCAATATCTTTGTCAATTTCATCTCTTTTTCTCTTATAACTACTTCTCTCTCTCTCTCTCCACACATACACACACACACAGTCTCTCTACATGCACACACACACACACACTCTCTCTCTCTCTCTCTTTCTCTCTCTCTCTCTCTCTCTCTCTCTCACTGAATGTATACACATACACACACTAAATATAAT
>NC_069000.1:21784348-21788291 GCF_001194135.2 Octopus bimaculoides
TCCCACTGCGCCAAACTGCCAGAAGCTTCCTGGAATCCAGTTCGTTAGAAACAGCCTTAAAGCTAACTTCCATAGCTTGTTTTTTTTTCCCCTCTTTTTCTCAAGATGCACTCTTGTAAACTTTGTCTTCTGGGGTTCACCCACAAGGCAGCAAGACAGTGCTTATAGGTCAGTTTCATCATAGCTAAGGTGCTCTATCTACTCTTCTCCTAAATAAACCTGCTAGGTTACTATGTGACTGGTAACTTGTTACATGGGATCAACAGTGAGTAAACTAGTACTCACCATCTGGTTAACCTATTGAAGATGGTTATTGAAACTCCATCAGGACCCAAAAGACTATGACCTGTCTGAAGGATAGATGAACCCAGTATATAAGGTCAATAAGAATCTTGCAATAGTATACGAGGACATAGAAATACTAGAGATAATAAGTGAGTGTGCTGTATGATCCCATAAGAAGTGACATTCTTCCAATCCTTATCAGAACACACATAAATGCATTCACCATTCTTATTTTTAGATCTTCTTCAGTGTAGACTGGGCAAAATTAATTGAGGCAGTATTTTATGTTTGCATGCTTTACCTATTGCCAATTCTTTCTTGATTTTTCAAGTAAAGTATTCTTATTCTACTATGAAACCAAATTCACTGAACTACAGAGTGCACTGTTTACTGGAGATGAAATATGTTCACCTCCGTTCAAATGATGTTGGTGTGAAAATATGTCGACACAAGCACACACACACACACACACACACACACACACACACACACACACACACACACACACACACACACACCCGCTCATGCCAGACAGGCTTCTGTAAAAGTCTAGACTAATGAGTTATATCAATTAAAAACAGTAAATCAAATTTATATTAATATAAAGAATCTTAGGTAAAGGCCTCTGTGATCAACATTTGTTCCATAAATAGTTGTATGCATGGCTGTGTAGTAAGAAGTTTGCTTCCTAACCACATGGTTCCAAATTCAGTCCCACTGCATGGTACCTATGGCAAGTGTCTTTTACTATAACCTCAGGTTGACCAAAACCTTGTTGTGAGTGGATTTGGTTGATAGAGATTGAAAGAAGCCAGTTGCTTATATCTGTGTATGTGTGTGTCTGTGTTTGACCACCACCACTTGACATCCAGTGTTGGTGTGTTTATGTCCCAGTAACTTAGTGGTCCAGCAGAAGGTATTGACAGAATAAGTACCAGGCTATAACAATAAAATAAAAACTGCAATTAAGTCATTCAACTAAAATTCTTCAAGGTGGTGCCCCAGCATGACCATAGTCGAATGACTGAAACAAGTTAAAGATATTACATACCAGGATGAGAGGATAAGAACAGAAAGAGCAGAATACTGGAAGAAAACCAATTTTGATTTTTATAGAAAGATTTAAGCTCTTGATTTCTAGTTCAAGGGCAGTAACTTCCTTTGTGGCATTTGTTTTTTTTTTTCACAGCATCTTCCATTCTTGCCCCACATGTAGGCAGATAGAGATGTGTGTTCACGTATGCATCTATTCATCCTTCAGCATGACATACAAATGTATTGCACATTTTATGTTCATAGGTGTATACAAATTGAACTTGCATGCATTTGCATGCTTATCTAGATACACACGTGTTCACACTGGCCTTTCATAAAAGAAAAAGATGCCACAAGAAAAGTTATCCTCTTAGGTCAATAATTGAGAACCAAAATCCTTTGTCAAAAATCAAAAGTTTTTCTCAGAATACTTTGTTGTTATATGATTAATGAATTAGAATTAATATAATATCTTTTAGTTTTTATTTGTTTCAGTCTTGAGATTGTGGCCATCCTGGGGCACTGCCTTGAAGGGTTTTCATCAAAAAAATTTACCACAGTACTTACTTTTAAGCTTAGTACTATTCTATCAGTCTCTTTCTACTGAACTGTTAAGTTAGAAGAATGTTAACAAACCAAAACAGGTTGTCAAATAGTGGTGGGGAACAAACACTAAGATACATACATGTGTGTGTGTGTGTGTGTGTGTGTGTGTGTGTGTGTGTGTATATAATACACACACACGCGCACACAATGGGCTTCTTTCAGTTTCCATCTTTGAAATCTACTCACAAGGCTTTGGTTGACCTTGTACTATAGTGAAAGACACAAGACCAATTTGTTGGTTAACAAGCTTCTTATACAATCATGCTCATGCCTATATAAATTATAAGAAAACAAAATCATATAATTATTTCCATGACAAACATTGTTGATGGAACCTTTTGCGATATTCTGTCTATAGATATAAAATTAGTTGATTTCATCATATTTCCTATATTCATATGACAGTGATTGACTGTCTTCAGGATTGATATACTTTGATGAACTTCATTATATAAGCTCATCATCACAGGACTTCCATCCATCCCTACCCACAATTCCTTGAAGGGTCATGGGATTAGAGTCCTCAGGCACCTCCTCCATCTCCTCTACGGGTTGCTATCAAAAGCAGCTGTCATTAGGCTTTTTTGTTGGGTTCCCAAACAGGACCAACTGAGACTAAGAAGGGTAGACCATTGTTTTTGGTCTACCCTTAAGTCTTCTGCCAGTTGGCATGGCTTGAAAAATCTATGTTGCAATCCATTCTTGTGACATCCTAATCATTCATCCATAATACTAGAGCTGTGATCTCTTAATTCAGAGAATTAGCTGTTTGACCTGGAGAGACCCCCTAGTCTCTGAGCTACAGGACCCTGTCAAGTAAGATTACCTTAGAAAAATTTCAGAGAAATCCCATTCCGGCCACTTGTTTCTGTGACAGTACTCTTTTGGTCATTACTCAACATTTATGATCCTAGGTGAGGAAATGCAACAGATGGTGCATTACTGTCAGTACCAGCAATTCTTGTTTCTAGTTCAGCCTTCTGCCCTCCATCACTTGTGAATATGACCCTGAGATACTTAAACTTGCCTGCCACAAAACATGGTTCATCAACTATTTCCCATATTTTACTAGTGTGTATGTCCTTTAACAAAGCAAAAGCAACTTATACATCCATAGTGTCATCCATTCTCACTTAGCATACACATATACATACATATACAAAGCACAAGATGATAACTTTCTCCTTCAACAACCAATAAAAGTCTAGTAGCAATTTCAAAGATCCTTTTGAGTTTTCTTTAATAGGGCTTGTTGTAAGGTGGTTTCTTTGCCCTTTGGATGACTGTATAGACTAGCTGTTGTCGCTCTAATCTCTTTTACCATCTGAAAATCAGTGGCGTAAAACTCAGAGTGATGATTAATAGTATTTTCAACTTCTCAAAGATATGATGAAACTCTACACTCATATTGAGTACATCCTCTTCTCTGCTCCAGCACATTTCTCTATACTATGTCAAAAACGCACACACACACATGCCTGTATGTATATATATATATATATATATATATATATATATATATATATATATATATATACACACACACACACACACACACACACACACACACGCGCGCGCATGTCTTTTACTTGTTTCAGTCATTAGTGGTGAGCATTAGGACAAGCATCAAGCTGTAGAAACCATGCTGGAGCTGAGACATAGGGTGTGACATGGTACACCAATTCATTAGATCCTCCCATGCCAGCATGTAAAGTAGACATTAAGGTGGTGGTGGTGGTGGAAAATGGTAGTTACAAGAAACACACACAGACACAATCCAGAAAACTCAATATATGTTCATAGTATACAATTGTGTGTGTATATATATATATCATCATCATCATCGTTTAACGTCCGCTTTCCATGCTAGCATGAGTTGGACGATTTGACTGAGGACTGGTGAAACCGGATGGCAACACCAGGCTCCAATCTAATTTGGCAGAGTTTCTACAGCTGGATGCCCTTCCTAACGCCAACCACTCAGAGAGTGTAGTGGGTGCTTTTACGTGTCACCCGC
>NC_069000.1:21790159-21795797 GCF_001194135.2 Octopus bimaculoides
TATATATATATATACATACACACGCGCACGCACATACATGTATACATGCATGCTATATGTAGAATAGTCATGTATATCTATATATATATATATATATATATATCCATATATATATATATATAATGTACTTGTATAAATGTGTAAATATAATATATTTATAGATCTGTACATATATGCACTTTTGAAGATGTATAAAATAACAGAGCCCTTACTTGAAAAACAGGTAGGATTAGCAACAAGAAGGGCAACTGGCTGCAAGCCAATGCCTCAATAATATTCATCTAACCCATGCTTGCATGGAAAAATGGAAGTAAAAATGAAGTAACAACAGAACAAATATGCACATAACCAGCAAATTATTTGCTGACAAGGAAAGTGCTTACAGCATAGCAGATTTTCTTGTAAAGTGTATGCAAACACACATGCACGCATGTGTGTTTGGACATACCCTCACACACACACACACACAGACACCATCATTATCATTGTTTTAATGTCCACTTTTCCATGCTTGTATGGGTCAAATGGAATTCGTTGAGGCAGATTTCACTATGGCTAGGTGTCCCTCCTGTCACCAACCCTCGTCTGTTTCTAAGTAAGGTAATGTCTCCCCCTGTTCTTTGAACACAAATGCCATAATGACTGGACATATGTCTTTAGAAAACTGCAAACAGACAATACCTTTTCTATGAAGGTGGCATTTATTTACATTTAGTGTGCATGGAAGTATAAACATATACAGAGATATATGTGTGCATGTATGCATCCCAGGCTTCTTTAAGTTTCCAACTATCAAATTCACTCACAAGACATTGGTGGGCTCAGGGATACAGATTAAGATTCTTGCTTAGGGTGTCTTGATAGACATATATGTCTATGTACATACATACATATACAAAGCCTGGATGTACTATGGCTGAAATTCACTTCCCAACCACTTTTGCATACTTGGTGGACCAGATGGAAATGATTTGAGGCAGAATTTCTACATCTGAATGATAATGAGGTACAACACACATATTACACAGCACTTTCAATGTGATAAAACCCAAAAGGCATAGCTCTGCACATATCCAAGACATGTAGAGCTGTGCTCAATAGTGCTGTGAAAACACCCAATAAAAATTAAGATAATTATGATGATAGTTCCTTATTTTGAACTGATGTCACACATTTTTTTTTTTATGAAAGGGGAGGTAGATGTATAGAAGATATAATTTACATCAGTACTTGGTTGGTCAGTACCATAGATAGATGAAAAGCAATCTTAGCAGCATTTGAATTCATAACATAAAAGAATATAACTAAATGCCATGAGGCATTTTAACTAGCTCTCTATATATTTTGTCGGTCAGTTGTAAAAACCACCACAACAATAATTGTTTCTAATTTTGGCACAAGACCAGCAATTTTGAGGGGAGAGTGTTAGCGAATAACATAGACTCCAACACTTGTCTGGTACTTTACTTTTTGCAACCCTGGAGGGATGAAAAGCAAAATTGACTTTGGTGGGGTTTGAACACAGAATGTTGAGAACTAGAAGAAATACCGCAAAGCATTTTGCCCAACACTCTAATGATTCTGCTAACCCACTAGTCTAGCAACAACAGTAATAATCATCCTTTCTACTATAGGCACAATGCCTGAAACTTTGGGGGAGTGAGGATAATTGATGTCATTGACCCTGGTGCTCAATTGATATTTATTTCAGCAACCCTGAAAGGATGAAAGGAAAGTCAACCTTGGTGGCATCTGAACTCAAACATAAAGAGCTGAAAGAAATTCCACTAAACGTTTTGCTTGGTGTGCTAATGATTCTACCACCTTGTTGCCCTAATGATAATAACAACAATAATAATAATGATAATAAAATCTATGTTAAAAAAATTTGAAATAAAAATTGAAATAAATATATATAATTTTATCCTAATACTAAATAATAAGAAAACATTTTATCCAGTTAGAATGAAAATTAATAAATAAACCTTGGATAAACTAAACATAGTTAATGAAAAGAAAACCCGTTAAATTACTTTGAGAAAAAAAAAAAAATATAAAAAAAACAGCCATTAAACAAACATTTAAGGAAACCAAATTGCTGGTTGTTTAGATTTCGTTAGAATTCAGTCAGAATTTTAATAATGTCTAAGTTGATTTCACCGGAAATTATTTGATTACTATCAAATAATTTCCATGCAACCTGTCATGCTCTCTCCTGCCCTGCTCTTCCTTCCTTTTGTCTCCTCTTTTCTCTCTTCCTTCTCTTCTTCTCAATAAACTAATAAAGCAAGCTGAAATAGGTTAATTCTCTAAGATATATCAAACCAAACAGTAAAAGTAAACAGGTCATCAGTTGCAAGAGATTGAAAGACTGAAACAAGTGTTTAGTTCTCAATTCCATCGGATTAAGCAATCAGCAGTTTAGAAAGAGCCACGAATGAGACCAATTTATTGAGTATTGTTTTGACCAGTAGGAAAGGACTTGCTGGATATAATCTTCAAATCTTACATACTGTCTTTTAATATACAAGAAAAAAAGAAAAAAAAAAACAGAACTACACATACAAGAAGAATAAATTAGAGAATGTAGTTACATTATTTTCTGAAATTTTGTGCCGGTGACACATAAAAGGCATCTGTGCGAGAGGCACATGAAAGCAGCCATGCCGGTGACTTGTAAAAGGCACCCACTGCATTCTATGGAGTGGTTGGTGTTAGGAAGGGCATCCAACTGTAGAAACCAAGGCAAAACAAACTGGAGCTTGGCGCAATTCTCCAGCTTACCAGTTCCGGTCAAACTGTCTAACGCATGCCAACATGGAAATCAGACACTAAATGATGATGATAGCTAGAATACAATTTAATCATATAAGTCTGCTTGATCAAAGCTGAAGTGGGAATAAACAACAACAGCACCAACAACAACCACCACCCTGTATATTCATGGTTCTAAATCAGCTGCTACTACTGCTGGCCTGTGCCCATGGTCAAAACACTTAAACTCTGATGGTTGTGTTGTAAATATACAGGTACCATATAACCTTTTCTACTCTAGGCACAAGGCCCGAAATTTTTGGGAGGGGACCAGTCAACTAGATCGACACCAGTATGCAACTGGTACTTAATTTATTGACCCCGGAAGGATGAAACGCAAAGTCGAACTCAGCAGAATTTGAGCTTAGAACATAAAGTCAGATGAAATACTGCTAAGCATTTTGCTCAATGTGCTAACATTTCTGCCAGCTCGCCGCCTTCAGGTACAACATAATGTAATATAACTCACCATAGTAACTTTGTAAAATTGAGGAGTATTTTGTTAACATGCTATCCTGAGTTCAAGTTCTGTGTGCTTGATTCATACTGGATGCAGTTATTCTTTCAAAGCTCATATATTATTGAGTATTTGAGAGATGGTACCATCTGGGATAGAATGTTAGTTTACTGCTAACAATATTCTCTGAAGAGCAATTATCTGTTACTGATAAGGTGGTGAATTGTGGTACATAGAATTGTGTTCTGCCTAGAAAGATTGTATGATGCCTACTCAGAAAGATGGCATCATAGTTGCTGTGACTATGAACTTATTAGCTATGAGTCTGCACCCAGTATGTTAGTTATTCAAGTGAAACCTATTTCAAATAAATAACTTAGAGTATTTAATCAAATAGGTACAGGTGTGGCTGTGCAGTAAGATGCTTGCTTCCCAATGACATGGTTTTGGGGATCAGTCTCACTGTGTGAGACCTTAGGAAAGTGTCTTTGACTATATCCCCAGGCTGACCAAAGCCTTATGAGTGGATTTGGTTGATGGAAGACTAAAAGAAGCTCATTGTGTGTATGTCTCTTAATGTTTGTTCCTCGCCACCACTATTTGACAAACCTGTGTTAGTTTGTTTACATTCCTGTAACTTGGGCATTCGGCAGAAAGAGGCCGATAGAATAAGTATCAGGCTTAGATATAAGTACTGGGGTCAATTTGTTTGATTAAGTCCATCGAGGCAATGCTCTAGCATGGCTGCAGTCAAATGATAGAAACAAGTAAAAGATAAAAGATTAAAAAATCTTCATTAACCATTTAGCATTTAAACCAGTCATATCTGGCCCAAATACTCTACCAGGTTTATGTCCAAACTGGCCAGCTCCAGCTTCTCACACCTACCCTACAATTCATTCTCAAAGTAAATAGTCACACCATTGAAATCTCAAAGCTGCAGGATAATGCATGATTAATTCAAAATAATGTGAATAAATAAGCATTACATTTGAGAGAGTAATCTGAATGCCAAAGGGTTAAATTCAAGTGTGTTATGGACAGTTTATGAAAAGTCTTGTCTAATTTCAGTCTTACCAGTGTATGTGTGCATTGTAGGGAGATGAGTGAGTTTGATTTATGCATACAAGATCATGTCATGCTATAACTAAATTAACATCTGTGAATATGCCATACCATAACCAACGTTATATAAATGAAAGCCTCTACTTGGAGTATTATTGTTACCAAGAATCAAATTCAAACCTTACAAAAGGGAATATATAACATGTTTAATATAATTTTATTAAAACTATTTGCTCCGGTTGTATATGCAAGTGTGTGAACATGTATGTGTTTGTGTATGCAAATTTGTAAACACTGCCAACCCATATAAGTGCAAAGAATAAAGAAGCTAAAGTATTTTATTATAGCTATTATCATCATCACCATTATTATCTTAGCCACCAACACCACCAGTATCATGATGACCATCATCTCTGCCACTACCATCACTACTATCATCATCATCATCATCAGCATCATAACTACCATCAGTCTCATCATCACCATTATTATTACCACCATCATAGTTTTCATCACCACCATGAGATTTTGCTTATGAGTTGATCAGCCTCTGGATAATTTTGAGACTAATCTGTAGTATCATCGTCATCATCACTACCACCACCACTACCACCATCATCATTATCATTTAAGTATTCATTGTTGAAAATTGACCCATTTAAATGGCATCCTAGCCATCTCCAATTTGGCAAACACTATTGCACAGCAAGATGTCATTATGTGAACTGATGCCAGAATATCAAGATTGCTTTTCAGTTATTTAATACAGTCTTATTCATCTCTATAATTTAGAATTTCCCCCAATTTCAGGTGTGAGCATAGCATTGATGCAAAAACTTCATGGAAGTATGTAAGAAACAGATGATTTTTATTTTTTACCTCTAAATTGTATATCCGTGTTTTTTCTCACTCATATTTCTCTGTCATTTCAACCTGCATAAAGTTGCATTTGCTGTTGTTGTTGTTGTTGAATGACCTCTAAGTTTTCCTCAAGCTGACGGATAGAATGTCTGAATATTCAATTTACAGATCTAGCCATACCCAGGTGTGTACCCTTTAGTTTGTTACTGTTTAAGTCTTGGACAGCCCAAACAAGTCCTTCTTCTCTTAAGACTGCAGGCTATGGTATGAAGGCGATTCAGCTATTTCTTGCAGGTTGAATGACCATATAGAGGTCTGTTCATTGGTATGTACTAATTTGGTTTTTAGTAGATTATATAGATTATGGAATTTACTTGGTCTATATACCATTTTTATATGCAAGTAATTCATTATATCAATTATCTATATATATAAAAATGA
>NC_069000.1:21795807-21797111 GCF_001194135.2 Octopus bimaculoides
TCCAGAATATTTTGTAGACACAAGCCTGATTTTGAGATGAGTTACCTTTCTTTATTTGCATTAATTTGTGAATATATAATTGTAATGTATAATGCCAAGCATATTATTGATGCATACTGAAATTAATAGTACATGAAGAAGGTTATAAAACTAATCATATGGAAGTCATATGGATAAATAAATCTATCTTCACCTCTCACATCTTCTGACTTTATGCTTTATATTACATGTGTGTGTGTGTGTGTGTGTGTGTAAATGTGTTTTTCTTTTGTCTTGACATGTATGCACTGGCTGTAAACAAGATATTGCTGTTCATGAAAATGGTGTTGCATGTTTGCAGTCCTCTGCAAATGCATACCTGAGTTGTTCATTGTTTGATAGACTAGAGGACTTATTACCTTTCTTAGAAACAAATGTGGGTTGGCAAAACGAAGGGCATTTGGCCATATAAAATTCCACGTCAATAAAGTCTTGTGTGATCCATGCAAGCATGGAAAAATAGATGTTAAAATGATAATGATTATGATGTTATTCTTGAATTTTCTACATTTGATAGCATTACTAGTTAATACTAATTAGAAATAATAATCCTTTTTTTTTACTACAGGTACAAGGCTTAAAATTTGTGGGAGGAGTTAGTTGGATACATTACCACCAATGCTCAACTGGTACAGTGCCTAAGAGGATGAAAGGCAAAGTTGATCTTGGCAGAATTTGAACTCAGAACACAATAACGATTTCAAATTTTGGCACAAGGTCAGCACATTCAGGGATGGGGCTAGTCGATTACATTAACCCCAGTGCTCAACTGGTACATATTTTATCAACCCCAAAAGAATGAGGGGTAAAGTTGATCCTGGTGGCATTTGAACCCAGTACATAAAAACAGACAAAAATGCTTAGCAGCTTTTTGTCCGGTGCAGTAACAATTCTGCCAGCTCACTGCCTAAACTCAGAACATAATAGCAACAACAACACCAACTACAATGATAACAGCAATTTCTAACATAGATACAAGGCCACAAATCAATTAAATCCACCACAGTATTTGGCTAGGCGCACTTGATTCCAGGATTTAAATTCAGAGCTATAACTAAATGCTATTAGGAACGATACCTTATGATGATGATGATTCTAATGCTGTCAAGATATTTTTCCAATCCATACTGTTACTTTATGCATCCCAAAAAGGATAAAAATCACTGTAGTCAACTTCTGCAGAATTTAACCTTAAAATATAAGAGTAAGTAAATATTGCCAGGCATTTTCTTTACTGCTCTACCAATTCTGATAATGATGATTTC
>NC_069000.1:21797121-21806985 GCF_001194135.2 Octopus bimaculoides
AAATTCAGAGCTATAACTAAATGCTATTAGGAACGATACCTTATGATGATGATGATTCTAATGCTGTCAAGATATTTTTCCAATCCATACTGTTACTTTATGCATCCCAAAAAGGATAAAAATCACTGTAGTCAACTTCTGCAGAATTTAACCTTAAAATATAAGAGTAAGTAAATATTGCCAGGCATTTTCTTTACTGCTCTACCAATTCTGATAATGATGATTTCTTTATTTTAACAACATCAGTTTTTATGACAGGAGAGGATGTTGTCAGTTGAAATTGACTTCACCATAAATTTTATCAGTCCTTGGCAGCATAAAAGGGAAATACATGTTTGGTAGGAATTAAACTAAAATCAATAACCAAACTGCATTAACAAATTAAAACACCTTCAACTTAGACATCAGTGAGACAATCATTTTTACATTAAATATTAGACTGTACAGTTTAATCCTTTTGTTACCATATTTCTAATGAAATATACTGCCTTTGTTTCAATTAATTTTGAAATTGATGAAGAATTTAGTAAAATAGCTTTAAGCTGGTGTTTAGAATAAATTAACATGACATTTTGAAGGAAGGTTTTAATTTAGAATACTTTGAAAGAGGAAATTTGTATCAGAATCAAGGCAGTCTCAGGTAGGTTAGTACCAAAATGGTTAACCTGAAATCAATGTTGGCCTTATAGTCAAATATTTGTCAGTGTGTCCTTATCACCAGCACCATGTTATGTCTTTGCTAAAGATGCTTGACTTTTAATAATTAGTGAATCTTGAAATTTGCACCATTAGTAACATACAGATCATTGCTGATGGATATTATTACACAGCTGAGTGATATTTTTTTAGCTTACGGTTATTAATTCATGCCCTACAATAGTTTAGTGTCCTATGTAAGAGTAGATGAAACAGAACTGCTTCTTTAGTATTTTTCAGTTTCAGAAAGCATGAATTTCTGTTGTGGGAATAGTGCTTGTTGTAGTTAAAAAAGCTTTTGTGGGAACATCAGCCATTTGATAGTATTAACTATGAGTATCTGTGGAAGTTCTTTTCAAGAGTGATTGTCCACCTGATTTTGTAGATATCAATTTAAAGAAAAGTAAATTGACTGAAAGATTCAGTTTCAGATTAATCACATTTTCAACATTCACTGACTTTTTGCTAAAACAAAGTGATGAGAAATGTTTATGTATCTGCTCTTTGCAGATAACTGTGGCTTTGTTGCCCATACACTTGAAGGTATTCAAAGAAACATGGATTTCTCAGCTGTTGCAAAGAACTTTGGTCTCTTAGTCAGCATAATAGAGATTGGAATCGTTTATCAAATCCAGACCTAGATCTTCATGTTTCCCAAGTAATCCAGAAATCACTGTTGATGGAAATGTGCTAAAAGTGGTGGAGGATTTTGAGACAATACAGCATCCAGTAAACTAATTATATATCTCCATGTCTCCTCCAGAACTGGTAAAACAAGTGTTGCTTTGGCAGCCTGACAAATCAACTTTGAAATAATCCAGATATTTCACTGCATATGGAGATTCAAACATATAAAGCAGTGATCTTAACTGAAACTATTGTATGGTGTAGACTCATGGACCCTGTACTACTGGTAGATAAAGCATTCACACTTTCTATTGTTGCTATCATTAGAAAATCTGTAAGATCAAGCAGCAGGACATGATACTCAATATAGAAGTCCTATTTTGCTGTAAAATTGGTGGTATGCAGATATTACTAATGAGACATCGACTTCACTGGTGTGATCATGTGCGTGGATTGGATCTAAAAATGATCAAAATCCCAAAGTAATCGTTTATGACCAGCTTGCTAGTCATAGATATTTTGGCAAGTATTTTTTTGGAGCACCTCTGAAACAAAATCTGAAGATGTATCATATTAACAAAACCATGGCTTCATTCAAAGATCCATTGACTGATCGTGTTAGAGAACTTTTTGCATGTAGGGCATTGAACTTGAGAGAATATACAAACAAACTCAAAAGCGAACATTTTATTTCTATTTTGATTTTCATAATGTTTCACTATGTTCCATTCACTGTCATTTTAAAGTTGTTTAAATTTTTACTACGTTCTTTTTCTATTTTAAGAATATAAAAGCATAACTCTGAAACACTTGTAACAAATATTATAGAAGATTTCTAATAGGCACAAGATGATACATTTAAGGAGAGGAAGTTTACAGTCAATTAAATAGTCTCCAGTTCTTGACTGTTGGTGCTCCTATTGATTCTGGAAGAATGGAAGGCAAAGGTTGACTTTGGCAGAGTTTAAACTCAGAACATATGGATCTATATTTATTGAATGGCTTAAACACAAAATTGGACATAGATGCACACATATATCATGTACTTCCCATGAGAAAATATTCAGAGTAGACAGTATGCATTATTAAAGTAGATTGTCTCCAAAAAGCCTTGCACTATGAGACAAAATATCAAAATAAGTTGATAACGTTTTTGAACAGCCATCACTTTCTCTTACCAGTAATCGTCTTTACTGCTATTCATCACTTGCTCTCTTATTAACAAACTCCTATCTCTTCTTCCACATTTAGCCCCTGCCAATACTATTACTCTTCTATTACTTATTTCAACACTGTCTCTTTCATTACTATCTCTTCCTTCATCCTGTCACTTTATTTCTCTCATCAGAACCTCACTTCCTTCCTTCATTCTCACACTCAATCTGATATGCCAGCAAAAAGAGAATCTGAAAATAAGAGATTTGCCAATGTTCTGTGAATGGAGGATCGGAGAGATGAAATGTTCTGGATTATAAAGCCGTGTGTCAGTGTAAATTAAGATCTCAAATGTTAGAAGAGTACGTATGGAATGATAGTGCACATTTATTGTCACTGTTGACAAGAAAGAACCCTGGACATATTGTTACTAGAGGTTGCTGAATGAGAAAATTTTGTTGGTGTACTCTAATTAGACCAGTTATACAAATGAAAATGCAATATGAAGATAGGGACAGCTGATGGACTAACAAAAATAGTCACTGAGATACTGAAAATATCAAAAATTGAACAGACTAGTCAACTGCATAGTTAACCCTTTTGATATCAACCTACATCAAACTGCCTCTGGTTCTGTTATATAAGCTTCCTGTCTTAACCCTTTAGCACTCAGATTTCTCTGTCAAATGTAATGCTTATTTATTTATTGTTTTGAATTAATCATACATTGTAGCTTTGAGATTTCGATGATGTGAATGTTTATTTTTAGAATGACGTTGTAAGGTAGGTGTGAGAGACCTGATCTGGTCAGTTTGAACATAACGCAGGTTAAATATTTGGGCCTGGTATGGCTGTTTTCAATGATAAAGGGTTAAAGTGATCATTATTGAAACTTTCTGTCAAAATTTCATGTTAATTTATGTTCCAGACATTAGCTTAATAATGATAAAGTCATTTTACTGAACTTTTCATTATTTTCAAAATTAAATGAAAAAAAGGCAGTGTATTTCAACAGAAATATGATGCCAAAAGGGTTAAACAGGTAGTACAAGGATGTGTCATGCACAGTGACTCATGCAGTAGTATCGCCAATTGCTACAAAAAGAAAGAAAATGCTCTCGAAAGAAGCACCTACAGAAACATCAAATTATAGACCAGGTTACAAAAATAACAGAAACAATTAAAACACAACTGATTAGGAAAAAAAATTAGGTAAGATGAGATGAAATTCAGGTTTGTGCTTGGATGAAGTACAATTGATGGCTTTTTTCTATAAGAACATCCCACTACAGCTAACATTTATCAATCCAGATAAAGCTTTTGATTTAGTACCATGTCCTGTAATCTGGTAATCGCTAGGAAAACAAGGGTTGCAAGAGCTGTACAAGCCATATATATGGTGAAAGTTAGTAAGACCATTGACATGCAGGTAAGTGTCCATCAATCAAGGTTCAGTTCTCAGCCCTCTTCTGTTCATCAGGTTGTAAGAGATGGAGTTTAAAACTGAATTTTCATGGAAACTCCCATTTGTTGATGGCCTAGTTCTCATAGCTGAATGTATCAAAGATTTACTTAGAAATAACAAATATTGAAGTAAAGCCTAGAATTGAGAAGCCTTACAGTAAATCTTGCTATATAAGTTTTAGTTAGCACAAAAAAGACAGGACTCTGCTATCATCAGGGAAGTGGTCATAATTGTTATGCACAAAAGATTCAAAAGAAAAAGACTGTTCAGGAAAAAGACTAGCATTGTATGAAATGCAGTGGGATCACAGTCAGGATCTGCATAAGAAGAAATATTTCACAGAATATATACTTAGGTGCAGGCATGGCTGTGTAGTAAGAAGTTTGCTTTTCAGCCACATGGTTCTGAGTTCAGTTCTGCTACATGGCATCTTGGGGTAAGTGTCTTTTACTATAGCCCAGAGCCAACCAAAGTCTTGTGAGTGGATTTGGTAGATGGAAACTGAAAGAAGCCCACTATACATACATACATACATATACACACATACACGTGTACATACGTGCCCCAGCATGGCTACAGCCTTAGGGCTGAAACGTGTAAAGGAGTGAAAGAATATATATACATACATATTGCTTTTCAAGCTGGTATGGTTTGGATGGTTTGACAAGGAGCTGGTATCTTTGGCAAAGTTTCTATTACTGGATGCTCTTCCTATCATCTGCCACTTTTAGAGAGTGTACTGAGTACCCCCACCATCACTTGGCAACCAGTATTGTTTTGTTTATGTCCCCCATAACTTAGCATTTTGGCATAAGAAACCAATAGAGTAAATATCTGGCTTATAAGAAAAAAAAAGTACTGACATCGCAGTCCAGTGATTGAAAAAAGTAAAAGAATATATTTACTAGGTCAAAGTCACCAAAGATGTTACTATGTTGTCAGTTGTTGGATTCATCAAATTCCACTTGAATGTTCAGAATGATTCTACAGTTCATATTTGACTGCTTTTACACATAGCTGTGTATAAAAACAAACGTGTGTGTGTGTGTGTGTGTGTGCACGTATTCTTGTGGTTTAGCCTCAAATCATACCTGGTCTAACAACCTTATGATCAGAAGAATTCCAGTCATGATCCTTCATTGAAATCGACAATTTTATTTGTTTTTATTTTGTAAAAATTCTCATCATTTGAGGGAGATATACAAGTGTTATGCATAGTAGGTCATGCGACTACTTAGAGGTGCTTTGTGTATATTATATATCGTCATCATCATTTAATGGTCTCATTTTCCATGCTGGCATAGGTAAGACAGTTCAATATGAACAGAGCCAGAGGGTTGTACCAAGTTCTAAAGTCCGGTTTGGTATGGTTTATACAGCTAGATGTCCTTCCTAATACCAACCACTTCACCGAGTGTACTAGGTGCTTTTTACATATCCATATATGTTTTAAGATTTCACTTAGGCATAGAGATATATGCATGTGCACAAGTGTGCACATGCACACACACACACACACACACACATATGCGTCTATGTGTTTTAGTTGGTATAATATCTGATATTAGACAAACCATGCTCACATGCACAATAAACACATAAACATGATGTGCAGACAGTATTTATAGAAAAAAAAAATATATATATATAGAATGATTCCGTTTGTTCTAAAGCTTATTTCTTGAAAAGAAAAATTATCTTTGCATAATTTCTTTAAATTTTGCCTTCTATTTTCTTTAAAAATTTTTTTTTCCTATTTAATAAAATTATTATTATTATTATCATTATTATCATTATTATTATTATTATTATTATTATTATTATTATTGTTGTTAATGTTGTATCTTTTATCTTCATTTTTTTTTTATTTATTCATTTTTTTCTTATCAAATCTCTGTAAGTGAGGCCTGGAACTAAATTGTTTCATCAGACGTATTATAAATCGATCTGTACTTGGGACGGTGTCCAACTATTTCAACGAGTAGCTTTTATATAATTTTCCTTTCAATAATACTTGTTAGACCAGATCAAAGTCTTGTTAAAGGCAGTCCTTGTGTGTGTGTGTATGTATGAATAATTGGTGTTGGGGAAGGTTATTGGTCACCTGCTTAAGACTCTCCCTCCCCCTCAGTCCCTTCTTTCTCCACCCCAAGTTCCTGCTATTTCTCTATTGCTACTTTTACATCTTCTAACATTTCTCTAAGCCAATAAAAATGCCTTAAGTAGTGCAGACAATTTCACCTGTCCATTTCTTTTTGTAAAACTGTTTTTGCATTGATTTATTCCAAGCTAACAAGGAGGTGATAGATTCCTGAAGATTTCAACATTTCTATATTGTTTTTGGAGCATCTGAGTAGTTCATTGCCTTTTCACTGCTACAGTTTAACCATATAGTTGTTGTGGAACCTGTTCTCAGCCGAGCAGATTGTGGCTTTATTCAGGAACAACAGCACCTAGAATTAATCCAGGAAGTAAGCTTCTACAGCTTGGAGATTGTGAAGCGGATTTCACTGGAAATGAAAAGACTGTCCTCTAGTTGTTTCATCTGCATTGAACCATGACAGTAGTAGGTGCTGCTTAGTGATAGATACCTGTTGCAGAAAGTGGGAGATTTCAATGTTCAGATGACTGTAATCAGAATTGCAAATGTTCAAGACAGATGACAATGTGCAGTACATCAGAACCTATCTAATTCATGTCAATATATATCATCTTAAATACTTGAGTGTGTGTGTGTTACACATGCACATACATAAAAAAAAGAAGGTACTGAATACATATAAGAGAGTGTATGTGTGATGCAGATTTAGTTGTTCAACAGAAGAAAGGTAAAAAAAAAAACCCAAACCTAAAAAAAACTACTTGATACCTCTAGAACTTATTTATTTGAAGTTGCTTTGAGTTTATTATCCCTTTTAGGGGTTGATTAAATAAATACCAGTTATGCACTGGGGTCGATTTAATTGACTTATTCCCCTCCCCCCACCCAAAAAGAAGTTCAGACCTTGTACCTCTAGTAGAAAGGATTATTATTATTATTATTATTATTATTGTTATTATTATTATTATCGATCTAACAAATTAATTGATCAAACTACGCTGTGGAATTTCTTCCAGTTTCAAAATCTGATGCAGTCAACTTTGCCTTTCACCCTTTTGAGGTCAATAAAATAAGCACCAGTTGAACACTGGTGTCGATGTAATGTCACATAAAATGCTTTAAAAATGCTTAATGGCATTTCTTTACATTCTAAGATCAAATTCCACCAAATTCTCAGGTTCGATAAAATAGGTGCCAGTTGAACACCAGGGTTGATGTAATCAACTCATCCTCTCTCCCAAAATTGCTGCCCTTGTGGCAAAATTTGAAACCATTATTATTATTATTATTATTATTATTATTAAGGCAGTGAGCTAGTAGAATTGTTTGCATGCTAGGCAAAATGCTTAGTGGTATTTCGCCTGTTGCTTTGTTCTGAGTTCAATTTCTGCCAAGGTCAGTTTTGCCTTTCATCCTTTTGGGATCGATAAATCAAACACCACTGAAACACTGGGGTTGATGTAATTGACTAGTCCCCTCCCACAAAAATTTCAGGCCTTGTCCCCTTAGAGAGGCTTATTATTATTATTATTATTATTATTATTGGAGTTGCCTGTTATAGATGGGTTTTATGAACTTGTTTCTGAAAAGTATCAGATAATTTTCCAAATTCAATATTTTTTCATTTTTTTCTGATGTTTGTGTAGATCTAGATGTAGAAGATTGAAGAGTCTTTTCTTGTTATACCCCACCATTTTGAGGAGAAACAAATTTTTTTTTTTTTTTTTTTTTTGCTATCAGTAGGAGCTGTGGGGTTGAGAGTAGTTATTGGGTTGCTACAATAGGAGCCAGGAAATTGTATCAACTCTGACTAGATATAAATTGTAATGCATTAAAATTTCCAAATTAACAGATACAATATTAAACCAAATGTCTGGCAATCTTCGGATTGAAGTGTACTGGGTTTCTGGAGATTTTGGTTTTTTGGATACAGCCTAAATAGGTACTTAAAATGTAAAATAAACTATGAAAAGTAAAGAGTTAAAGTGTATTTACCAGATTCAAGTAAATGCTCTTGTAAAGTAGGGTCTGTTTGATATTTATTAATCCATTTAAAATTCTTTAAATATATCATACAACATGAATACAGTGTAATGTTTATAAGATGAAAATTAAATGAAGAAAAGTAAAGAATGTAATTTTATTTAACAGTTACAGGTACAAAGTATTATAATTATCAAGCAGAATATATTTAATCTTTATCAATCCCACTTAAAATATTAAAGAACAAAACTATTTTTGACACACTTTATGCAAATTAGCCAACTTCTAAAACAGGGCCTGTTACTCACTACAAGGTACAATATATTACACAGTATTGCATAGTATTTCTCAATTTTCTGAAAATTCTGGATTTCTGGAAGCTGGATAAGTGGTTTGAAATTATATTTATTTATTTTCATCTCTGAAAATAATCAAGGTCTTCTTTGAAATGTGTGGTGAAAGGAATTCAGTTTCTAATAACAGAATGTTAGTAAATTTTCACTTTGTGCTTTGAAATTAATCTCTTTTCAAAAGATACACTTTTTTGTTAATAAATTTTGTTGGGGTAAGCCTTTCAGTATTTTCCAATATTATTTCTATTTCATGTAACCCTTTAACATTCAAGTTACTCAGTCAAATTTAATGCTTATTTATTCACATTGTTTTGAATTAATTATGTTTTATCTCGTAGCTTTGGGATTTCGATGTAGTGATTACTTATTGTTAGAATGCTATTGTAGGGTAGATGTGAGAGGCCAAATCTGGCCAGCTTGAACGTAAAACAAGGTATTTGATGAACCTGATATGATTGGTTTATGATGCTAAAGGATTAATGTAAATTTGACTACATCTACTTAAATTGTATACTAAATTGTAAATTCGTAAAAGAAGGGTTATACATCTAATTGAATTTATTTTTTGTAAATGGCTTTTTGTTAAGTTACTTGAGGTGTTCAATCTCTTACATATAATTTTGATATACTTTTGACTTTTGGATGGTAAACAGTGATATTTTTCATTTTCTCTTGTAGTATTTTTAAAGATTATCTTTTTTTTTTTATATCCTTTTACGTCAAGTCTTTTGATAAAAAGAGTCTCTTTTGATCTTATAGATTTTGTCTTATGTTTGCTTAATTACTTGTATCTTTAATATCTACCATACTTTTCCATGCTTGCATGGGCTGGGATGGAGTTATTTGAGGTAGATTTTCTATGACTGGATTCTCTCATCTGTTTCTAAGCAAGGTAATCTTTCCCCATAGCCAGACATGTTCTTGCCAAATATTGCAAATAAATGACTCTGCATGTGTGACAGTGACATCCATTACATAATATTGGAATACATATGTGCGCGTGCATAATGGACTTCAGTTTCTTGTTACCAAATCCACCCACAGTTTTGGTTTGCCTGAGACTATAGTAGAAGATGCTTGCCCAAGGTACCATGCAGTGGAACTGAACCCAGAATCATGTGATTTGGAAGCAAGCATCTTATGAAATAGCTATGCCTGTGCCTATATATGTATGTGTGTACACACAACACATATATATATTAAAATAGTAGGGTAAAAAATTGGATATTAATTAATATCAATTTAATACCACGAAACTAGCACATTAAAAGAATCAGGAGATTCAGAAAAAATTATCTGAGATCTCAAAAGGATTATTGTATATGTATATATATATCAAAACTCTCATTTAAATTTTTGATATATAACCAAGGAGATCGATCCATAAGGAGTCTACTATAGACTTTGGGGAGAAATCTCTTGCTATTTTGGTAGCGATTACATGTTTATCTCATCAACACATTGTGGAGATATCATCATATGAA
>NC_069000.1:21807065-21816758 GCF_001194135.2 Octopus bimaculoides
TATACACACACATACTATATAAATGCCACAACCACGGAACTATAGCCCTTTTAACTTAAACTTTAACAAGTCGGAGTGCTAAAAATTCACCTGATGATTCCACATTGTTCATGTATGTCATGTGCTTTCCGATCAATACAAAATGGAAAAAATAAATAAAATAAAAGTGGTTGTAGTAGGAGGAGACTATTTATAAGCAAAGACTATATATAAGCAAAGTGGCAAAATTATATCTCTGATCATTGATTGAATGCACAAATTCATATTTACTCAGTTTACAGTTCATTGCCAATCAGTCTAATATAAAGGCGTTAAATATCATTTTTACCTGTTACTTCTGCTATTTTTATGACTAATGTTTTTTATCAATCTATCTATTGACCACTACGCTTTTTTCGTATATACATTTTTCTACCCAATTTCTCTTTTGGCCTGTGCACTTCCAACATATATATTTTGTTGGTTATATTTTCAATGAGAAGTGGAATACAAGGCTCACAACCATCATTGGTTGTACTATTTGATCCTTGACTCGTGTCAATGTAAGAAATTATTGTTTCCATTATCATTATTATCAAGGTGGCAAGGTGGCAGAATTGTTAGCACATCTGAAGAAATGCTTAGTGGTATTACACCCATCGCTACATTCTGAGTTCAAATTCTGCTGAGGTCAACTTTGCCTTTCATCCTTTTTAGGTCTATAAATTAAGCACCAGTGAAACACTTGGGTCAATGTAATTGACTGGTCCTCTCCCACCAGATTTCAGGCCTTGTGCCTTTAGTATAAAGGATTATCATCATCATCATCATCGTTATTATTATTATTAGGCAGTGGGCTGATAGGATCGTTAGTGCGCTGGATGAAATGCTTTGCAGTATTTCACCAGTTGTTATGTTCTGAGTTCAAATAAGTACCAGTTGAACACTGGAGTTGATGTAATTGACTCATCCCCTCCCCCAAAATTGCTGCCCTTGTGGCAAAATTTGAAACCATTATCATTGTTATTAGTTTTGAGAAGGCCGTGAGCTGGCTGAAGACTTAGCACACCAGGCAAAATGCTTAATGACATTTTGTCCATCTTTATGTTCTCAGTTCAAATGCCACTGGGGTTGAGTTTGCTGTTCATTCTTTTGGGGTTGATGAAATAAGTACCTGTTAAGAACTGGGGTTGATGTAATGAACACTCCTCTTCTGCCAAAACTTCAGGCCATGCACCTATAACAGACAGGATTATTATTAGTTTTAAGAAGACTTTGATCAACATTACATCAGAATCTCAAATCTACAAGATATTACACAATTAATCCAAAACAATGTGAATCAATATTCCAGTTCACAGAGTAATCTGAAGGCTAAAGAGTTAAATGCCCCATTTCACCTTTTAATCATAATGTTTAACCTTTCCGTAGACTAGATCTTAACCCTAAGCAATATTCAACTTGTCGATCTAGTTTAGAAAAAAAATTTTTGTTAGTCTGAAAATTATTAATTTTTTTAACACTTTAGCATTCAGATTTCTCTGTCAAATGTAATGCTTATTTATTTATATTATTTTCAGTTGATCATGTAATTAATATCTTGTAGCTTTGAAATTTTGATGATGTGATCGCTTATTCTTAAAATGACATTGTAGGGTTGGTGTGAGAGGCTGAATCTTCCTGTTTTAAACATCAAACAAGAAGAATATTTGGGCTACATATGACATTTTAACTGGTAATTCTATTCTCATTAAATCTGGTTGTGAATATTTCTTTCTTAACTCTTTAGCATTCAGATTACTCTGTCAAATTAATGCTTATTTACATTGTTTTGAATTAATCATCTGTTATCTTGTAGCTTGGAGATTTCGATGATGTGATTGTTTATTTTCGGAATGTCATTGTAGAGTTGGTGTGAGAGGCTGGATCTGGTCAGTTTGAACATAAGACAGGTAGAATATTTAAGCTGAATATAGCTGGATTAAATGTTAAGGGATTTAATTTTATCTTGATGATTAAGGCTTTTTCTTGACATTAAATTCTATTGGTTTTATTTTTTCTTGATACAGTCATTTTTCTTCATACAGTAGTTATTTGTTCTCTTGAGGAGTACACACCAATATCAGTTATTTGTTGCCAATCAGCTGATGATTACAGTTAGCTATTAGGCTAATTGAACAAAACTTTTAGGTCTAAGATATATACTTTTGAAAAACATAGTTCTGTGTGTGCAAGTGTGTATACCTTATGATTAGTTTGTACCCCCCCCCACTACTACTGCTGCTGCTGCTACTACTACTACTAGAGAGAGAGAGAGAGAGAGAGAGAGAGAGACTTGCCAATTTTAGATATGGAAGCTCTTCCAATTCCTCTCTGGATTGATTCATAGAAGAAGCAATTAATAATTTTACATAAACATTCACTAAAAAAAAAAAATCTTTTCAACAAGAAATTGAACTGGTTTTGTGCTGAACTGATATATATTATGTCTTGTTAGGTGGTGTTCATGAAAGACACAATAAAATGTAATCTAATTAAGCTGTCCCTGCTCCAACTGCACTGTCACTAAGAGGCTCTTTCATTCATCTTGGAGTACTTCAAAGAATTATTTCTTTTTGAACGTTATTTGATCTTAGTTAATTAAACATGTTCTGTAGACACCTCTTCTTTCTTGAACATTTTGTACTTTCTGTTTGCTGGCATAGACCATCACTTAGCCTGCTCATATTTTATAGCTTCATTTAAACATGTGTAATGTTTGAACTTTTGCTATGAAAGTGTACCAACTAGAGAATAACATGTGAGTCTGTTTTGCCACATCACATTGCTATTTATCTGTGGAATTTGGTGATAAAGTGTTAAACTGTGAAACATGCTATTGCTGTGCTGATCTCCTTTCTAATGTAAACTCAAGCTTCCTGTTTTATTTTTGTTTTCAAAGAATAAATACCAAATGCTTAAGAGACAGTCTTAAAGAGTTTATGAACAGGACAGAAAATCCTCATCATGGTTTTAGTGCTTGTTTTTCTATTGCTGATATTCATTGGATAGGTTTTCTCTGCAGCATTAAGCAATGCAGCTAAATTTGTTTGCAGACTGGCAAAAAAAATACTTAAATCATTTTATGTCCATATTTTCATGCTTGCATAGTTTGGGTGGTTTTCTCCATCACAGCATCTTGCTGCTTGCTACTGTCCTTTCTGATCTTCTTTGTAAAGTTTAGCTTCTTGCGATCAGCCTTCATCACTTTTTTCTATGTCTTCTTCATTTTTCTTCTTGCACAACTTCCTTCCACTTGGATCATCTTCTATATGCATCACATATTGGTACCAGTTCAGACTTCTCTCTAGCTTACTACATCTGATTCCTTTTATTCTTAGTCTTTCCCTCAACCTTTTTGTGCATATATATGAACATTACACATCCATTAAAGAATACTCACCTTATTTCTTTCTGGCCTTTCCACAGACACTACTTTTAATAATTGATAGATTCTGGTAATTAGTGTTGCAAATGGTTAGGTTACTTGTATTACTGAACTCTGAGTCTTGATCCCTCTTCCTTCAATGTGCAAAAATCATAAAATTTTTATTATCAAAATAGCCATTATTGTAGTGCCTAACATCTTCATTGCTATCACCAGTCATAATAGTGAGCTAACTGTTGTCTGTTGTCTAAGTAACGTGCAGTAGGCCAATGTAGGAATGACCTTTTTGCATATGTCAGTCCTGGCTGTGGTGCACAAGCTAACATTGCTGTTGTTATGTGGCCTATTGCAAATGTGTAGGTGTCAAGTCTGGCAACATCAGCAGTGGTCTGGTGCAGCACAGCAGTGAGTCAGAAAATGGCACTGCTACAAAAATTATGACAGCCAAACCTACCACCAACATCAACAAATATGATAACACTGAGGAAAGGCTGGAAAAGGTAAAAATGATAACATTGGCAAAAAAAAAAAAAAAATGGTTGAGAATGACAGAGAAAAATTGAACAAAATCAAACTCCAATTTCATCATCAGGAACAAAACTAATGACAGCTGCTGAAACAAGAACAACAACAGCAAAAATAATAATGTAAACAAGAATAACGCCAAGGAATTTTCCCATTTGCAAAAGCATCTGGACAGGACACTTCAGTTCAAAGAATAAAATATAAGCTATATATATATAAAGACAAGCTGAATCATTCACTGAGAAGCAGAGTCACCTACAGCTGCATAAACTAAAAACCAATAAGAGTGCAAAAACCTTTCTCCAGTGTAAACTAGGAGCATTTCTAGTTGTGTGGGGGCAATGAATGGTATCTCTACTGAGGAAGCATCTGGACAAAGGAGACATGCTCAACAATTTTTATGCTCAAACTTCTGCTAAATATGGTTGTCATCAGCTGTGTAGATGGAGAATCTGAAACTTGTATGATTCCTTGTATTACCACTTTACAGATTTTGAAATAACACGGTCTATAATGAACTAAGGCCTCAAATCACACACATACACACACCCTGGCAAATGTGCATGCATGCATCCACACACACAGAGATTAAGTACAATGCATACTGTACTAAACTGCATGCCAAATCTTACTACCTTTTATGTATGTTTTTATATTTAACTTTTGGTTTAAAAGTATCTAATGAAGATGTTTAATATTCAGATTGTTAAATGTGTATCTGTGATTTAAAAAACTAGTTTTAGTAAAATTTTGATAGACAGATCATGAAAATATTCAACCTTTGCTTCATTTCACAGATCATTCAGCTATATTTAATTTACTAATTTAGCAACACGCTTTTTTTTTTTTTTTAATTATTCCTAATAAATCACAGCAGCAGCATGTTTTAATTATACTGTCTTCAGTGATAATATATTGAGACTTCAATTTCTTATTCCTTAGAAAAATTTTTCTCCAACGGAAAAACCACAAAAACCAAAAACAAAACAAAAGATACCTTTTCCCATTTCTAGAGCAGAGGCTAACACATTGTCTTCTATAGTGAAAATGCTTTTGGTATTTTCAATGAAAAATTACCTTGAATTTTTATTTTTAGTTGCTATATCTGCCTTATGATGATCCATTTTCATGCAGCCCACTGCTCACAAATGGTTGCCTATGCTTAACATAGACACACACATACATACAAAGACATATAGTCAGACACATATGTATACAACTAAGCACACATGCATATGCAGACAGGCAGATACACATACAGACATACATATACAAACACATATTGCTGAGGAAGATACTGAGATCCAAGACCTGGCATACATTTGTGTACAATCGTGTATATACATGTTGAGAATGACACAAAACATGAACAGTAACAGTCAGTTCCACTACATGATGGCAACGAGCCAAAATGTAACTCGTTTCGCTCTTTCTTTCAACTCTTTTATTTCTTTTCTTTTGATTTAAAAAAAGATATATATTTTCTTTTGATTTCATATCAGCTTTCTTTTTTCTTTCCCTCCCTCTCTCTCTTGCTTTCTTGCACTTCTTGATCTTTTTTCTTCTTTTCGGCAGTTCTTGTTTTCTCTTTATCTGAAGGGGCCCAGTGTTCACTCCCACTCTCTCAGATCACCATCTCCTCCTTCTCCTCTAATTTGTCCATCCCAACAGCCAATGAATTAGAAAACAACCAATCTATTATAAACACTTCAACAGAAGAAATACTATAGGCAACAAAGAGTATTGGTAATCTATGTCAGAAAATCCCCTTCCTTCCTTGCCCCGACAGGGAGGAGGTGAGCATTGATGTCTGTTTATTAGTAAGCATACGTTTGTTGTAATCTTGCAACTAAAGCAAAGTCATCTCTGTAGTCACTACTATCCAAAGAAGTAATTTAGTCTGCACCAAATGCTGACCATTGACTGGCCTGGAAAGACATTCAGTGAAGAAGCCATAATAAAAACCTTCTTCTCTCTCTCTCTCTCTCTCTCTCTCTCTCTCTCACACACACACCTCTTTCTCTTGCCCTCTGTGTCTGTATATGTATATACATGCACACTCACATTGTTTGTAATGAACAAGAGAAGAAGTAATAATGTAAGTAATAAAAAGTGTAGAGTATAATTGCATTTATTCAGTTGATGGCTTATGCTGTTATTCTGAGTTTTATAATTCCTTAATTAGTCAGATAGTAAGTGCTGATCTGCAATGATAAAACACTCAAAAACAATTCAAGGTATGTTTGTACATGTATGCATTCATACATACATATATATATATGTGTGTGTGTGTGTGTGTGTGTGTGTATAGGCTTGGCTGTGTGGTAAGAAGCTTGCTTCCTAACTGCATGGTTTCAAATTCAGTCCCACTACATGGCACTTGGGCAACTGTTTGCTACTGTTGCTCTAGGCCTTGTGTGTAGATCTAGTAGACGGAAACTGAAAGCAGGTCGTTGTGTGTGTGTATCTGTCACCACCACATAGGTTTAGGTTTGTTTACATCCCTATAACTTGACAGTTTGGCAAAAAGTGACCAATAGAATAACTATCAGGCTTAAAGAAATTGACAACGGTACTAATTTTTTAGACTAAACCCTTCATAGTGGTGTCCCAGTATGGTTACAGCCCAATGATTGAAACAAATTTATTCTCTCTCTCTCTCTCTCTCTCTCTCTCTCTCTCTCTCTCTCTCTCTCTCACATACACACACACACACAAGTTTGTCCTAATTGTTTCTTCTCTGGTCTTCCTTAGATTGTAATTTTGTGACCTGGTCTGTTGTATCCCATAGAAAAACTGTATGAAGTTAGATATCATAGACACCAATTCAATTGGATAAAGAGCAACAACTCCATTGATGTGTGCACTGAGTTTCTAATTTCATTGTACTCTACTTACCATAGCCTTCTTTGAAAATTATGTATTTTAAATGTACCTACTCCAGCATTCACTCCTTAGAAGGGGAGAAGTTGGCAAAAAAAGCTAAACTTATTATCTTCAATTCCAGTTTTTGTGTCTATCCTCACCTAGGGTTGTAAATGTTGGGTAGTGACCAAAAGAGTAAAATTGTGAATGCAAGTGGCCAAAATGAGGCTCTTCTAAAGGGTCTTTGGATTAACAGCTCCAATACTACGGACATGTGATTAGAAAGAATTGCAATATGGCCCCTTCAAGCTGAGCCAAATTGTAGGAGACTTAGGGTTAGACCAAGAATGAGTTGACTGGATAATATCCATAGTTTCTTGCTCATGTTTGCTTGGAAATCCAGCTAGAAAGTCTAATGACAATTGCTTTTGAAAGAATCTCATGGAGGAGGTGCTTGAAGACTTCCATGATTCTCCTAGGATTAGTGGATGGAGAAGATGGATGGATAGACAGTTGCCATTTTAAAAAAGTTTATTTTATTGTTTCGCTTTTGTTTTTGAAGATAGACATATTGTGATGGGACAGTTTATGTCCCCCAACAAAAATACAATTTGAAAAGGTTTCATAATCTTATGTTAGTATTCTTATGATCATTTAGGTCTCTATATTGAGAGGCTGCAGAATGCAATGATAAGTTGAACTGATTGTACTGAAATAGCTAATGTTTGGCACATCACTCTTTTGTGTTTAAATTCAACTGAGCTCAATTAATTATGTATTAGCGAGTGAGTGAGTGAGTGGAATTGATTCATTTGTCAATGACTACATACTAACGAAATTAGCCCTGTAACTAGTTAAAAAGAAATCATTATTATTTGATAGTTGTTTTTTTTTTTTTATAAATTATTGTCATTGTTTAATTCATGTTTAATATATATGTTAAGTATTGCATCATTGACATGTATAAACATCTAGACTACCCATTTCCACTTGCATATAACTCACATTTAAAACAAAAAATCTCCTCCTCCTCCTCCTCATCATCATCATCATCAACACTATCTCTTTTCCTTGTAGATTTGAGCTGTACACTTAATTCTTCTTGTATCAATTTAACTGTCAGAAATAGTCTCCAGATCATCTTAGAATGTTTCCTGAGACAGATTGTTGTCTTATCTTGGAAAGAGTTTTTATTTTTGCCCACTCAACTCTTTTGATACACCTGAGACTGCTTTTGCTTCTTTGATACAAATTTCTTGTATTTAACGTGAACTAAATGAAAACCTATTAAAATTTCATGTTAATGTTCCAAATGTCAGCTTAATAATGACTAAGTTATTTTACTAAATCCTTCATCAGTTCCAAAATTAATTGAAATAAAGAAAGTGTATTTGAACAGGTGGTAACAGAAGGTTAAACACCATGGCAACAGTGCTAAGAGCTGATCTTGAAAGACAGCATTTCTGCCACCTCCTGGCCAAGGTTCAAGAAACATTTGCTTTTTGTTTTCATTCACTGATTGCTTGATTATTTTTGTGGTTAAAAAGTCTTTTATTGTAGTGTCAGGTTGACCAAAATCTTGTGAGTGGCAGATGGAATTTATGCAAAAGTGTGTGTGTGTGTGTGTTGTAAGACATGCAACTTAATTTGAAGAACAATATAACTCAAAAAAATCATTTTAAAATTTATTAGCTTATGTATGATTTAATAAATGGTTTGTACATATCTTCATTTTTATTTTATTTGATTTTTGTATTGGTTTTTAGAGGTTTTTAAAAAGATTTTTCTACTTCTAAGTATGCCCCTTGGGAGCAACATAAATTCTGATAAACTGATGGAAATGGAAATTTATTTCTTAAAAAAAGAAAAACTATGTAAAGTTGAAAAAGGCATAACTTGAAACAATATAAGTCAAGGTATGCTTGTATACTAGTTTAAATTGTTATGCCAATTTATGTCCTTTTATGCAGAAAAATAAAACTTCACCGTTCTTACTCAACTGAACCATAGAAATTCATAATAATATGTATGAGACTGAAATATTAATATCAAACTGAGATAAGAACTTAGATTGATATAATGATTGAGTTAAGAAAATATATTACAGTCTCAAATGAGGTAGCATTTAATCTGAGGTTTGATTCAGAAGACTACCTTCATTTTGGCAGTTGATTTTATCTTGGTGTTGATAGGTCTTTTGATTGTTGTAATCTGGCGTATTATTTACTGTAGCAATTTATCAATCAATCAGCCATTCAGCGAGTCAGTCTGTCAATATATCGTTCAAATAATCAATATATGAAACAGTCAGTATATTGATCGGTCGATCAATCAATCAATCAGTCAGTCCAAAATCAATTAATCGTCGTCTATCAGTTAATCAGTCAATTAATCAACCGGTCAATAAATCAATCAGTTAATATATCAATCATCCAATATATTGACCAACCAATCAATCAGTTGGTGTATCAATAAATTAGTCATTATTAAACATGTCGCCACCACCACTGGTGGAGGGCGTAATCAGTAGTGTATCAGATATATAATGTTTGGCAGTATTTAATTTTGTGCTTTTACAATACTGAGTTCAAATCTTTTGGGCCAAAATTAGGTTCAGTATTACCATTATTGCCTCCAGCCTCTTCCTCATCATCTTCTTCATCATTTTTATGTTTGACAAATTATGTCTATTATTATTATTATTATGACTAATTTGACTATAAAATAAAGACAAGTAGCTTTCCAGAAACTATAATTCTAACAACAAACATACCAACACACACTCACAACCCGGTGACCCATATACATTCAATATTTACAGTAGAGTTATTGATTTGACTAACCAAACACTCTATCTCTCTCTCCTCCTCCTCTCTCTCCTCCTCCTCCTCTCTCTC
>NC_069000.1:21817223-21819723 GCF_001194135.2 Octopus bimaculoides
GTCTGAAGATATTTTCCTTCCTGTAGTCATGGAGGCCCTGAAAAAAATGATGAACATTAGCCATTAAAAAGAAATAAGTAAATGGAATTGATATGTTTATGGAAAATCTTTCTGATATATCTTCATCCCAGGGCAAAATGAGCAATGCCCTAACTTCAGCAGCTGCCATTCTCTTTTAACATTTCAAAGTTGTTGGGGACTATTGTAAATATCTGCCTCTTTCATCAATTTCAGTCTCCCTCACTCAGTAACTGCTAGTATAGTTTCTGTAAAACTAAATTTACTCAAAACTTGCTCTGCTATATCACACACCAATGGTCTCTTTCTTTCTTATACCTAGGTGTAACATGTCCAAATAGAACGCCACATCAGTATACCCTCACAATGTGTCACATCAATATATGCTCGCAGTTAGATAGCACTTCAATAGGGTCACATGAGTATGTGTAGTGAAAGAGGCTGTTGTGATATTCTTTTATTCTTTTACTTGTTTCAGTCATTTGACTGCGGCCATGCTGGAGCGCCGCCTTCAGTTGAATGAATCGACCCCAGGACTTATTCTTTGTAAGCCTAGTACTAATTCTATTGGGTGTTTTGCCGAACAGCTAAGTTACAGGGATGTAAACACACCAGCATTGGTTGTCAAGTGATGTTGGGGGGAGAAACACACACACACACACACACACACACACACACATATATATTCAAAGTTCAATGAATCCACACTCGGTCTTCACTTCTATGTACAAATAAGGAGAACGCTTCATTTGTTGGTCCATAAGTGGACTGATTGTCAGCAGTGTATATATAATTTCCCAGCTCCTTTTATATGTTTAAAAAGTGGAAAGATTCATATATATTCACATTAGCATATGCTGAGCAAAATAAAATTTTCTCTGTGCCCCTCTCCCTTTTGTCCTTATTCAACCAGAGCAGAGGAAATCCACATTTCAAAACTAGTCACCTTCACTGTTCTGCTCAAAGGTGGGTGGAATATCAGCTTCCACAACAGTAATGCTCTAACAGGTAATGTAACCTCAGTACTATGTATCGGCTATGCTGAAGAGGTTTGCATTTACCTCTCTATCTTACAAACTTCTGAATCAAACAACTAAAACCACAATGTCATTGCTCCAAGCTCACCCCATCACAACACCTTTCCCTTCTTCTAAAGAAAGAAAAAAAAAGAAAGTTTCACAAAACAAGGAAAAAAACCCTCTACATGCTACACATAGCAGCCACATTTAATCAAATCACACTGTACTGTCTTGAAACAAGGACGACACATTGAATAATTTAGTAGTTCTAAATATCAAAATAGATGGGATAGTCAAGACTGGAATACCTTTTGTCCTATATCTGTTAAGTCAAGCTTACCTTGTGTTACACATAACATCAAGAAAGAGGAACAAAAAATGAAAAAGCCTTTATTGAGTTATTTTTCTCTTAGTCATATGGTTTTAACCCTTTAGCATTCAGATTATTCTGTCAAATGTAATGCTTATTTATTCACATTACTTTGAATTAATCACACATGATCTCATCGTGTCAAGATTCCAATGATGTGCTCCTTTATTATTAGAATAACATAGTAGGTTAGATATGAGTGGCCAGATCTAGATGGTTTTAGTATAAAGGTGGTAGGACATGATTTGAGAGAATTTAAGCTACTATTTCTAGCATCTTGAACAATCACATAGAACAGTGGTTCTCTACCATTTTTTTTTTTAACCTCTGGACCTCTTTGATTTACATTTTACTCAAATGAACCCCTATAGCCATTTGATGCTTTAAAAATCCTAATAATCAAATATTATTTGGGAATTGTATAAAAAAATAGTTGAAATGTTTTTTGTATTGTCGTAGCATAACCAATTCATTGCAGATAGATTTTAACAACAAAATCTTATATGGACCTTGGTTGAGAACTCATTTGGCATGTTGGCTGCTTGTAAATAGCTAGCACAATAAAAGCCTTTTCAGCCATCTGTCCACCACATCAAGGTCAACTGTCCACTACATTGGACCAAGCTTCCTTTACATTTATCAATGTATTTTCTTAGCCTTCTCAATGACAAGCAAAAACCTGTTCATCTCTGTCCTTCTTCAACTCAAATTAGTAACTTGATTTTGATGTATGTACTGTTGATAGTGAGGTAGTAGTGAGTTGGTAGTGCTTTGTATGTTTCTGCGCCTGTGTTTTTGCCTATCTGTCTGTGTATGAATTAGTGTTCACCATGCATGCGTGTGTGTGTGTGTGTGTGTGTGTGTTTATTACTGTTTCTCTGTATGTGTTAGCAACTCGGTTTCCTGTGATTCTTGCTATGCCTTGACTTCACACTTGTGTTTACCATCTGCAGGTCCTTACATGTTTCGAAAATCTACCTCTTGGTACTTTGCATATATATGTATGTGTGTGTGTGTGTGTGTGGAGAGAGAGAGAGAGAGAGAGAGAGAGAATTCATCTATAATTGATTTTGCTTTATTTTTGTTTTGTTTG
>NC_069000.1:21822223-21828731 GCF_001194135.2 Octopus bimaculoides
TGGCTACTTTTGTCTCCAGTGCTGTTCCTTTTATTTGTAAGTAGAAGTTGTTATTGAAGAAGAAGTGATTATTTTCCAGTATCAGTTTTAATCCTTCTAAAATGAAGGTTTTTGAGAATTGTTCCATGATATGATTTATAGCTTCAATTCCTAGGTTGTGTGGGATATTGGTGTATAGACTAGTTACATTGAAATTAACAAGAATTGTCTCCTGCTGGATACCTTTAGGTATGTAGTTTAAAAAGTCCATACTGTTTCAGACAAAGCTTGGCATCATTTTGTATATATTTATTAAGTTGCTTAAGCATTGTGTACTGGATGTTGGTCCTGCAATGATTGGGCATAGTTTCAGGTCTCTGGGTTTCAGAATTTTGACATATATTGAATTGTTTCCTTTTATGTTGTCTTGGATTTCTTTTGATTTGTGGATCTTGGGTAACCCATAGAAGCTACTGCTTTTTACTTCAAAGTTTGGTAAATAATTAACTTCATTCTCAGTTAGATTATTACGATATTTTGAGACCAGTCTATGTACCATAATATTTTTATCCTCGTTTTGGTTTAGCTTCTCGTGTTAGTCATTAAGTTGTTCCAAAACCATATCTCTGTAATGGTTCTTGTCCATGATAGTTGTTGCTCCACCTTTGTTAGCTTCTTTGAAAATTATCGAAGAGACTTTAAAAAAATTTTTTATGCTTCCAACTGATCTTTAGGTATGTTGGATTTACATTTCCTCTCTGTTGCATTAGATTGAGCTGATCGTCACAGGTAGCTAATATATTCTTCTGAGTTTTTGTCTCTATTTAAGATAGGTCTGAATCCTGTCCTGTTTTTAACCAGTGATTTGTCTGTGTATACAGTATTTAGAAAAAGATTCCCTCAATCATAATTTTCGGCAAACTGCTTATGTCTTTTATGAGTTCAGCTTGCTTGGATTTTGCAGTGGGTGTAAATTTCAATCCATTTTCCAGGATCTTAATTTCTTAGTGGATAAATTTAGTATTTTTGGTTTGCTTATGTTTATTTTCTATGTCTCATGAAGAATGGTGTTATTTTTTTCTTTTTTTTTTTGGTGGTAGATCTCCCGTCTTAAAAAATGGTTTCCATTGGAATTGGGAGTGTTTATGTGGGAATTTTGCATTTTTCTGTATGTAAATATTTTAGGTTGGTTATTCATAGGTAAGTATGTTCTTGGTTGTTGGATTGGGGGTTGACTCATTATTCTATTGTTGTTCCATGTGGTTTGTTTGGGTCTATGATTTGGTCTCTGGAAAGTTCTGTTTTATCTTTGATTAGGGTTCTTTGTTCTATTATTTCTTGTTATATCTGCATATGATCACAAATGTGTGTTTCTTAGAGGACTGAGGTGTCTTTGTTTATTTTGTGGGAAAACTTCCTTTCTTTTGGTGTTGTTTTGAGGTCTCAGGGTTGTCATAAGTTGGTCAGTGTTTAGGTTTTATCTGGTTTTTCCCATAGGTGTTTTTGTATTCCTGTAGCCAAAGGATTTTTGATTCCAAGATCTTCTTACTCTTTGTCTCTTCTGTAGTGGTGTCAGTTTTCCACATGTCTAGAAGTTTTTTGGGGGAATACTTCCACTGCTTCTTTTGTTAATTTCTTCATGTATATAGGTGTCATATTTTTCAAATTTTCTTTTGGAAGTTTGTTACTTTTAGGCAGATTAGTGTGATTACTGCTTCAAATCTCTGTAGTGCCAAATTGAGGTGAATTTGGTTCTTCATTTGGTTCTGACGTTATTTCTTTGATATGAAATTTTCTTGGGAGTATTACTTCTTCTCTGCTCCTCCACCATTCATATGTGTTGGCTAGGTTTTCATTTCTTAGAGCTTTCCAATGTGCTTGTTTTCTTTTATTTAACCCTTTAAGTGTTCAGATTACTCTGTTAAATTTAATACTTTTTCACACAAATTGTTTTGAATTAATCATGCATTATGTTATAGCTTTGAGGTTTCAATGATGTGATAGTTTATTCTTAGAATGTCAATGTAGTTTATGTGTGAGAATATGCTCTGTGTGTGTGTGTGTCTGTGTGTCTGTGTGTGTGTCTATGTGTGTGTCTGTGTGTTGCCATAGCCATACCATATGTGAGAACTGAATAGGTGACCTCAAATCAGTAAGCACCCCACTGGTCATCTTTTGACAAGTCACAACAATATTGGCCACTCCAAAATATTCCATTTCTTTATTCTTGACTCTCCTTCCCCCTCTGTTCACAATTACTATTAGTCTTATCTTTATTCTTATCTTTATCTTTATATTTATTTTTAGCTTTATTTCATTAACTTATTTTTTCCACTTCTTTCTTCCTTGTTCTTCTTCTTAGACACACATGCTTTTGTATTTTTATAAAATATATTTTTTGCTATTTAAGTAACTAGTAAAACAAACATTTTTCAATTTGAAAACAGCTATTTGAAGCTTGAAACTCATATCAGTCACTCACTGTAAACATTATTATTAAAATAAAACTTACCCAAAAAAAGCCATCTCTACTCATTTTCTCATATATATATATATATATATATATATATATATATCTTAGGGGAGGGCACATTATTGTTTGTGCTTTCCTTTTTAAAACAGGATATGGTGTGAGGGTGATTTAGCTAATAGGTCAAACTCTCACAGAGGTTTATCTGGTTCATTAAGAACATGGTAGACTTGTAAGGAGTGAGTGCAGGCTATCACACTGATGAAGAAACTTTCCAGCTAACCAGATCTGTAGTTTATGTTAGGTATCCGGATCATTACTCTTTCTTCTCATACTTAGAGTATCTACTTTTAGGTACCACCTTTGAAGGGGATGCATTCCACTTACTCTTCACGCACTAAAACTACATTGAAATGAAATCCTTGTTGAAAACTCAGTGGATCACAGGTTTTTCATGATTGTGCATTTGCTGTATTGGTCATCTTGTAACTTTTCCATCTCAGTGTTATTGGTTTGTTTATATATCTTTAGCTCAAAACAGCCTAAGATGTCTCATTTGTTTTTACTCTGACTGTATCAACTCTCTCTGACACAAAACACCAATAAGTCTACATGAATTGATATGAATATATTTGATTATACCATTTTCATTAATTGCTTCCCATCTTTGCTTCCTTTATTCCTAGTCTTAAAGTTAGGTGTACAATTAACTTAATGTATTGACCATTTTCATGGTATTCTGTTCTTGCACCTCTCTTGGCAAGGGGTTCAGTCAGAGATTGATTTCTATCTTAAGTACAAAACCACAAATTTTTGAGGGGTAGGGAAAAGGGATAGTTGATTTTATTAACCACAGTTGTTACTTCAGTGATATATATCATTGTATCTTAATAGGTCACAACTGGCTGTTTAGTAAACCTGCATATTAATTGAATTCCTTCCTTTACCATTATTCTTGTTATATGAATTCTTTTATCATACGTCTATATCCAGGCAGCACATTTTCTCTAGAGTGACATTGCAGAATAGAGAGCATCAGTGTTTTAGTTGTAGTGGTATAAGATAGATTTTGATGTAATTTATTGCAGAATGATTCAACATGCAAATAACTAACATCTTTCTCAGCATACAAACAACAGTATTCTATGGCGTTGTTCAATACTGGATCACAATTTAGTCTGACAAATTTTAACCCTTTAACATTCAGATTTCTGTCAAATGTAATACCTATTTATTCACATTGTTTTGAATTAATCATGTATTAACTTGTAGCTTTGAGATTTTAGGGATTTGATTGTTTAATTTTATTGTAAGGTTGGTATGCTGGATCTGGCTGACTTGAACATAAAACAGGCAGATATGGCTGGTTTAAATGTTATAGGGTTAAATATATTTATCTTTCAGCATCTAATCAAAAAGAAATGCTTTTTCTTATAATCATCATGCTTTCATCAATAATTTCCTAAGATCATAGTCATGACCGATGCCACTGTTGTGTAACTGGTGCCTGTGCTGGTGGCACTTAAAAAGCACCCATCAAACTTTGGGCCTCACAGAGGCAGTGACAAGTGACCAACACCTTTGGCAATATACTGTGCTTGAGAAGACCTGTCAAGCCAAGTGAGAGTGCAGTTGTGGCCAATGCCAGTGTTTCATAACTGGCACCTGTGCTGGTGGCATGTAAAAAGCACCCACTACACTCTTGGAGTGGTTGGCATTAGGAAAGCCATCCAGCTATAAAAACCATGCCAAATCAGATTGGAACGTGGTGCAGCTTACCAGTTTTCAGTTAAACTGTCCAACCCATGCTAGCATGGAAAATGGATGTTTGTTGATGATGATAGTTTCTTATTTCTTTATTGCCCACAAGGGGCTAAACATAGAGGGGACAAACAAGGACAGACAAAGGGACTAAGTCGATTACATCGACCCCAGTGTGTAACTGGTACTTCATTTATCGACCCCGAAAGGATGAAAGGCAAAGTTGACCTCGGTGGAATTTGAACTCAGAACGTAATGGCAAACGAAATACCGCTAAGCATTTCGCCCGGTGTGCTAACGTTTCTGCCAGCTCACCGCCTTGATGATAATAGTTTCTGCTGCACAGGTGCACTTCCATCTTCCTGAGGTTTATGCAGTCTTTTGAGAGTGTAACGTTGTGTAGATGTTTTGTTTTTGTTACTTCCGGTGTTACTTTAGTGTTTAGTCTGTTTGTTGAGGAATATGTGCAATGTGAGTTGTCATTTCATTGGGTGATGATGATTGTGTCTTGTATGTGCTGTGTGAGATGTGTGGCTAGGGAATTGGTTGGTTACATAGGATGTGAATTGTTGATGCTTTAATATCAGGAGTTGGTTATGTTGTATTATTTTATTAGGAGGTGATAGTATATTAGGTTACATTGTTTAGTGGTGATTCCTAATATATGTTTTGTGTGAGTTGTTTTCTTTTATTAGGTGATGATTATCTAAGGTGTGTGGTATGCACAGAAAGCACTATTTAAATTGATATTTTTAAACTGAATGTAAAGTTATGAGCCCTAGTATAGTCTTTGTTTTCAGTAATGTTCTTCATCATTCCTAGTGCTCCAAATGCTACTTATTTCAATTTCAAGATCCTTGTACTTTGGCAGTTTCTCAACTTCCTTCCAGACTATGTTTTAGTCTGAAGGCATTGGGATGCCGTCAGAGTACAGAAACCTTCATCCCTGTCTTCATTAATTATATCTGGACAGGTAAAAAAAATATTTATACTACTTTAATTATTTATTTATTTTTTGTCTAAATATTTCTAAATATGTTAATTACTGAGGTGAATTTTGTCTTTTTATTATTATCATTTTGTGATCAATAAGCAAAGTACTGGTCAGAGCAGTGGACTGGTGGAATTGTTAGGATACTGGACAAGCTGTTTTGCAGTGTCTCCTACAACTATGAACAGTTCCTTTATGAATCAGTAATGGAGCCTCTAGGTAGCTACTGCATATCTTAGTAATAGTAGTCAAATTTCCCTCATAACTTAAAAGTTTAAGACATTGGATATTGTAGTCAGTCCTAGATATACTGTGTCTCAATAAAAAAAACTAGATTGTCACAGAACAGTTTTGGTCACAGAGCTCTACTGGATCAGGATAACAGCAATCAACAACTTTGCCAGAAGAGGAAATCATCACCACTACCCTCACTGCACGTATTAGTATCATCAACACCACTACTTCAGTTAAAAAAAATCATAAAAATAAACAATCATCATTACTCTCATCACTGCTAATGTCACCATCGCTACCATCATCAGCACCATCACACCACCACACCTGCTTGGCAACATTGACATCAGTTAACACTTATGCCTTCATTTAAAGTGATGGAGTTGTTGGTGGTGATGATGAGGAAGAGGACTGTGATGATGCTGATGAAGACTAATGATGATGATGATGATGATGATGACGGTTATGATTGAGTGCAACAAAATAGTTTTATGATTGGTTATCTTCTCTAATATTTATGGTTCCGATTAATCTTTATTTTTTGTTTTTTCTTTCCCTATATGTGGCCTTGATTATTTTTATCATGGCTTCATGTTATCTAAGTGGTGTGTGCATCTCATTTGCACACACACACACACACACACACACACACACACACACACACACACACTACTGCACTTTAGCATATAAAGCTTCTTTCTTTTTCTCTTACCTCTTTCTTTCATTTTCTCTTTTTCTTTGTTTCATTCCGTTCGCACTTGCACACACTTGCAGACTTCGCATTGCATGCACATGCATATGTCTGTGTTTGTGTAGTTAAGTGGAAGTTGACATAATATAATGGTTTCAAATTTTGGCACAAAATTTGGAATTTCAAGGGGAGGTGGTGGTGGTGGTGGTGGTGGTGAAGTTGACTACATTGACCACAGTTTTCAACTGGTACTTATTTTATCAACCTCAGCAGAATTTGAACTCAGAACATAAAGAAATGCTGTTAAGCATTTTGTTTAACCCACTAACAATTCTACAGACTCACCGTTTTAAGTTAACATAATACAATGACACAATGTGAA
>NC_069000.1:21829570-21846118 GCF_001194135.2 Octopus bimaculoides
CGTTGTGATGTTTATTGAGTGAAAACACCTAAAGCTTCATGAGGCTCCAGCAGGGGATGGTGGCGAACCCTGCTGTACTCTTCCACCACAACTTTCTCTCACTCTTACTTCCTGTTTCTGTTGTGCCTGTAATTCAAAGGACTAGCCTTGTCACACTCTGTGTCACGCTGAATCTCCCCGAGAACTACGTTAAGAGTACACGTGTCTGTGGAGTGCTCAGCCACTTGCACGTTAATTTCATGAGCAGGCTGTTCCGTTGATTGGATCAACTGGAACCCTCGACGTCGTAAGTGACGGAGTGCCAACAACAACAACAAACAACAACATTTCCAGAGTGAATTCATATGGATAACCAGGCATGGTTAGTACAGTGAATATTGAACTTTGCAATAGTTGTGAGAGCGGAATATTATTTTGTTTGCTGTGTAAGGAAGCAGTTCATTTTCTAAAACCTGAGAGAGAGAGAGATTTCTTTATACATAGAACTAATATTCCATATCTTTTGGAGCTTTATACATATATGAAGTATGGCACCCACAAAATATGCAGAAAATAAAGAGGGCATCTCCAACATTCATTTACCTGATAAAGATAACAGCCAGATATGCCTCAACTTGCATCACCATCTTACAAATGAGACATTTCAGATAATCCTTGGTATATTATATAAGAAAATAAAGGAAGGATGGTTAAAAAACAATTAGCTTTGTTCATTGGTTTACTGGATTACAGCTGAGTTGGGGTTAAATGACAACAAATACGATACTCAAAACTAACTATTATAACTATAGTGAGCCAACAAAGCAGTCTTTGTGTGGTTTCTTAACCTGCTAGAAATTGCAGGCAATTCTTTCCCCAATTTTAACAACTTGAAAAAATAAAGTATCAGATAATGTAGATAGTAGACGGCGGTGGTGGTTGGAACATTTTTGATCATAGAATGCTCTATTAGGACTCCCCTGCATCTAAATACAAACAAGATAGAGATATACATATACAGGCTTGTGCATCTTTCTATTTGATTGGCAGATTTTCAGTCACCAATAGTTTATTGTCGTTAGTCAATTATCATGTTGTCTCCCTCATCTGTTGCTTCTACTCCTACAACAATGACCACTGTTCTCCTGAATATGATAACTGTACTGTATACACCACCACCACCACTCCCTCCTTCATGGAACACTTAATTGTGCCTCATCGTCCCCGAACACCTACTGTCTCTTGTAATCATAGACACCAAGACTACACAGCCCCTGCAATTTATAATTCTTTGTATCTCTGTCTCTGACATTACATCTCTTTTTATTTGTAGCTCCCCTTCATCACTTCTCTCATCCTCTCTATCTCTTTCAAACACTTCCCTTCTCTCTCTTTCTCTCTCTCTCTCATTCACACACATACACATAAAGAAAAACTAGAATACAGTCCTTCCAATAACTTCCACATCTTCACAGTTATATAAATATTTAACAACATAATTATAACATAATTATACAGAACATGAGAATTACATTTTCAAGAATATTTTTGAAATATGAAATCCCAATCATAGGCGCGTGCGTGCACACAAACACACACACACACACAGTTGAAATTTACAGAAAACAAAAGATAAAGACAGGTGTAGGAACAACAAGCAGGTGTATTAGTTTAATGCTCGGAAAAATGGAAAAGGATTAAGAGTTAAAAAATGGAAGAAGAATGAAAAAAAAATGGTGAGAGAAAGAATGTGATGCACACACATTTACATTATAAGAATTTAGAAAATTTCAGAGATAGGAAGTAACTTTTTTTTTTTTTATAGGTGAGCTCAAAGTAAATAAAGCTATCAGTTACAGCATATAGAATATTGGTTAAAATATTGTACATGTTATGATTTATAGTTTTATCCACTTTGGCTTCCACTATTGAAAATTGTATGCATGTGCACACACACACACGCACGCACGCACGCACGCACGCACGCACGCACGCACGCACGCACGCACGCACGCACGCACGCGCGCGCGAAATGGTAAAAAACAATGCACAGAGTTAGATAAATGAAAAATACAGGACTGGAAAAGGATGGAAAATATAAAGTGAAAGACAAATGAAGAGGTGTGCAAATATGCTAGTGGAAAAAGCAAGAGAGAACCTAGCATCTCAATTGATATACTTTATCAAATAGAAGCAAAGTATTAAGAGAGCAAGTGAAAAATAAAAACAATATGTGATACATAATTTATGATGTCTGTTTACAAGGCAGGTTTCGTGTAAAATGGAAGTTAGGTAGTGGGATAGGAAGACTGGGAATAGAAACTCAATCTGAGTGGCAGTGGGTGTAGGTGGAGAGGGAGGAGTGAAGAGAGAAAAAGAGAGAGTGAATAAGTGGAGAGAGAGAGAGGAGATGGGAAGAGGTCAGTAACAAGGGAGGTAAAGGATTAGTAAGGGAGGGAATGTGAGATTAGGAGTGGGATACTCATGATACTAGTGTTTGTGCGTAGTGAAGTGTAGTTAATTTTTAAATGTGCAATGTTTTTATTGTGTAGGAAATAAATATCATTTGCTGTGTATCAAGGAATATGAAGTACTTGTATCTAGATATGCAAGTCATTGTTACAATACATTATGTCCAGCTAAGTATGTAAATGCACATGCATACAAGTATCCACTAAGAAAATTTGTGTTGAGGAGCAAAAATACCTAAAATTTTGGGCATTTACTCTTCTTCAAAGCTAAATAAAGACTACATAGAAGTGTTGTTTGCCTTGGTCACAGAAATGTGAATGAAAAATTCTGTAAGATTGTGGAAAAAGCCTGTGATAGTTGGTGTGAGTAGCATGTGAGGTAAAGAATTGGGAAGGAAGTAAAGAGTATGAAAGAGTTACTAGAGGAGGAGGCCAAAGTTTGTAAGAAACTGAAGATCAATTGAAATAGGAGATAGGTGATGAGGGCCAAGTCAAATGAGGTGAAAATTAGTATCAAGAGCATAGGGCAAAGAAAAGAGAGAAGAGAGGGGTAAAGGTACACGCACAATAACATAGACGTAGGAGGATTAGGAGAAAGGGAATGATAGAGGAAATGGACAGTGTGTTGAGAATGTAAAGAATTAAGAGGCAGTAAGGACTGATCATAATTGTAAAGAAAATGTGCATGTGTGTACATGTTTTTTCAAATGTTGTAAACAAAGTTTGTAAAGGAAGTGGGAAAGAGTACTTAATACATGGTGCTAAATTTAAACTAAATTCTTTTTCTCATCATCTGCATAATTTGACATCTGTATTCCATGCTGACATAGGCTGGACAGTTTGACAGGATTTTACAAATCCAAGGACACCTTTGTGCTCCAATGTCTGCTTAGGCATGGTTTCTCTGGCTGGATGATCTTCCTAACACTTTATAGCATGTGCTGAGTGCTTTTTTCAGGGTACCAGTACTACTGAGATCACCGTGCAGCTTGCCAGACTAAAAATCTCCTTTGGCTGAGTGGGGCTACAACAAGGAGTTAGTTCTATGATAGGAAATGAGAAGTATTAAAGTATGAGAGAAGGAACTAGAACGGAACAGGTTTCTTGTTGTTGAGGGGCTATATTGTTACAAGCATCATAGAAGATAAGATGGGAATGATCTGGGTGAAGCTGGAAAAAGATAAAAATAGTGGTGAGGTTTCAGGAGGACCCTCAAGAAACAAGGTGAGTTGAAGTGAATGGGAACAGAATAAGGAATGTGGGTGGGTAGGGGTTGCAAGAATATGGGAGAGTGATAGATGGTTAGGGATGGGAAATAGGTGCAGGGGTGAAAATATGATGGAGAATCAGTGTAGAGACTGGATAGAGTTGAAGAGTGGATGTAGTGAATGAATAGTGGATAAGGGGTGGTAGGGATGATACAGATAGGTTAAGGGAGAGCGAGTGAGCTGGGTAGGTTGCAAGAGTATGAAGGGAGAAGCAGGCATAGCGTATAGAAAGAGTGAGAGATGTATGGAGGAGAGATAATGTAGTGGCTCTGGAGGGTCATCAGTACTTGAATTTTAGATTATAGCAATTGTTCTGGTGACTCATTCTGTGTTTTAAGATGGTTTTATATACATTCAAGTGAACTTATTCCCCTGTGTGTGTATTGTTTTTATTGATTATTTATTATGTATTATCGTATTTGAGTGTTATCTTCTAGATTATCATCATTTTGTCACTTTTCATTAGTCAGTTCATCAATTGGTTGATTCTGTTATTATATTTGGTTTCTCTCATTCACTTTTGTGGGTTAATTTGTTGGTCATTTTGTTGGGGTCTACATGGACTCTAGCTGTTTATCTGATGCTGTTAAATGTTATCCTTTGATATGCTGTTTTTTTTTGTTTGTTTTATTTAGTCATCTAAATTGTCATTTGTCTTCATTGGTTAATTTGTTGCTCACCAAGTAGTTTATTTGGTTGATTCACTTTATTGTACCCTGTTACTCTAATTTATTATTCTGTTAAGTTTTGCATTATCACTGCAAGTGTCCCATCCGATGTCATTAAATTTTATTCTGCTATGCTGGTTTTCATTTCATTTGTTTCCTTGAAGTTGTTCTGATTTATATTGTCGATGCTGAGAGTGTAATTAAATGATATTTTGTGGTATATTGTTATTTTCTCCTTACAGTTCATTGGGTGTTGAGTTTTGGGGTCTGTGCAATATTCTGTTTTTCATTCCGTTGATTATCATTGTGTCTCTTCTGCTAGTGAGCCTTCAGATATTGAGTCTGTTTGAAATTTATTCCACTTCTTAAAAAAGAATTTGTTTTGGTGTCTGCAATGTGATTTTATTTCATTCCTTCTGTTAAACAAACATATCTGTGGTGTAATTATATTTTAGTCTACTGGGATGCCCAGGGGGGAAAATATTGAAGCTATTTACATAAAGGGAGGCTCTATTATTGTCTAGTTTATATCTTCATTTCTCCCCTTTATGTACCAAATTTTGCTTCAATTAAGATGTTGCTTTGCTTCTGTATTTATTGCAAGGGAAAGGCATGTATGGTGTGTATCCAACTTTGAACATTCTGCTTATGCTTCAATAATAATTTCTTTTATCAGTGTTTCTCCAATATCCACTTAACTATCACATACACATGATGGACTTTAGTTTCTACTTAGCAATTGCAATCAGAAGGCTTTAGTTAGCACAAAGCAATAATACAAGACACTTGCCCAAGATACTGTGCAGTGGGGAATCCAAAATTGCAGTTAGGATGCAAACTCCCTAAACACATACTCACGGCTGCACCTTAAATAACTTCTGTTTGACCCATGCTTATTATTGTTATTAAAGCTGCAAGCTGACAGAATCTTTAGCATGCTGGGCAAAATGTATAGTGGCATTTCGTCTGTTTATGTTCTTAGTTCAAATTCCGCCAAGGTTGACTTTGCCTTTCATCTTTTTGGGGTTGATAAATTAAGTACCAGTGAAATACTGGGGTCGATGTAATCAACTAGTGCCCTCCCCAAAATTCCAGGCCTTGTGCCTTTAGTTGAAAAGATTATTATTATTATTATTATTATTATTATTATTATTATCATTATTATTATTATTATTATTATTATTATTATTATTATTATTATTATTATTATTATTATGGTGGCAAACTGGCAGAATCGTTAGCATGCTGGGCAAAATACTTAGTGGCATTTCATCCGTCTTTATGTTCTGAATCCAAATTCTACCAAGGTCAACTTTGCCTTTCATCCTTTCAGGGTTGATGAAATAAGTACCAGTGAAACACTGGGGTCAATGTAATTGACTTATCCCCTCCCACAAAATTTCAGGCTTTGTGCCTATTGCAGTGAGGATTATTACTATTATTATTATTTCCACTTTGCTGAACCTCTGTATTGAAAAGCCTACGCAGAGACTATTGCAAAGATTTGAAAAGGTGTTATTATTATTTAATGTCAGTTGAAGTCTGAAAAGAGCTTTGAGCAATGATTTTCTAGCAATGACCATTGTATCTTTCTATTCAGATATAATGCTTGTAAAACTGTGTTATTCAATGTGTTCATCCATTTTTTTTTTTTAAAGATTGCATTGTTCGAGTCGGCAATATGGCTGCTATTTCTAGCAAGTTGAATGGCCTGTCTCTCTCATTAGACTGTTATGGTTGTTATAATGATTGTGTTTTTTTTTCTTCTTTTTTCTTAATGGGATTTTTGATACAATCTGTCAAAAATGTTTAAGTGATTCTAAAATAATCTTTTTCATAATTGTGTTTAGTTTTATAATAAGTTTTCTAAAAGGGTGAGGAAAGGTCATTGTGGTGGGGAGGTTCACTAAAATTTAAACAGTACTCTACCAGGTCTTTCTTAAATTTTATTTTATTTCGGTGTCTCTGATGTTAATTACAATAGCTGGTATGCGCATGTGTTAAAATAGTCTGTTCGGCTAAATCTGATTTGCTGAGTGAAAGTGGTGTTTTACCTGGTTTATTTATAGAATGTACATTTTAAAGAACAGTTTGTATTCTTTTAAAATGTTATTGATTATACACCAAAATAATTTGTTCCAGAAGGGAGAGGAAGCAAGCAGTCACACCATAGATATAATTGAAACAGAGAAGATGATACTCTGAGAAAATTTTATATATATGTATATATATACACACACTTTGGTGCAGCATAGAAAGACAAAGCATGTGCTATATAACTTGTACACTGTAACAGAAATTCAATTTTAAAATATTTGCCTCACTGCACGTGTCAAGGTACACCATCTCCACCAACCTTGGACAGGAGAAATCCTCTGTATGATAGATCAATATGTACCCAAATCTCACTGTTTTAACTCTTTGGCATTGACATTGCTTTGTTACATGTTATACTTATGTATCATTCACATTGTTTTGAATTAGGTATGCATCATCTTGTATCGAGATTTCAATGATGTGATTGTTTATTTTTAGTAAGACATCGGAGGGTAGGTGTGAAAGGCCAAATCTGGTCAGTTAGAACATAAAACAGGTAGAATATTTGAATCAGTTGTGGCCAGTTTAAGTGCTAAGGAGTTAAATAAGGAAAGAGTATATTGGATAATGTTGTCCAAGAATTACTCCTGGAAAGGTAGGGTGGTCACAGCTGGAATTACTTTCTTCATGAGTTTGTTTCATGAAAGTTGAGAACTGAGACCTAAAAAAACAACATATTTCCTTGAAATCCTCCATATTTTTATTTTTGCACAAAGTCTTCTTCCAAGTCAAGAAATCAAATAATCAGTCCTAAGTAACCTTGAATCTTTGAATTCTTTGAACAGAATTTTGATCAGAAGTAGTCTAGCCATGGCCATAACATTTTTTTCGAAGTATACCTAGGACAATGTTATTGAATATGTCCTTTCCTTTCTCAAGACAGTAACTTGTCATTTGAGGGGAGATTTGACTGTAAATTCTAGTAATTGAATGGCTTCTTCTTCTTCTTCTTCTTCTTCTTCTTCTTCTTCTTCTTCTTCTTCTTCTTCTTCTTCTTCTTCTTCTTCTTCTTCTTCTTCTTCTTCTTCTTCTTCTTCTTCTTCTTCTTCTTCTTCTTCTTCTTCTTCTTCTTCTTCTTCTTCTTCTTCTTCTTCTTTTTCTTCTTCTTCTTCTTCTTCTTCTTCTTCTTCTTCTTCTTCTTCTTCTTCACCACACCATACTAATTCATTCCACTTTGTAAACGTTTTGTTCTTACTATTCATTGACACAGACCACATCAATAGTTTCTTCACATCATACTGTCTCCCTGTCATCTAATGTGTGTTTTGGATTCTTCACTGTGTTGGTTTGTTTGTTTTTGATAAGAAAGCTATAATCGATGTTTGTTATTTGTCATTGTTGGAGTTCCATATTTTGCCTGAATCTAAAGTTTCTCTTGATATTTCTTGTTCTTAACATTGATACTTACATTGATACTTATCTTAACATGATAATTACCAAAATACAAATGACCATCTATTTGTCCTCCCCTTGTGAAACTTCCATCCCATTAATCCACTCTTTGTACCCTCTCTTATGTCCACCTTGTACCTTTAGATGTTCAGGCATCCCATCGCCACCATCTGTATCTTCTTTCCAGCTACTCCTGCTCACCCTTGTATAATGTGAGTAAGCCTTGTATCTCCACCATAGCAAGACACCTGGACTTGTCCCTCTAGCACACTTTAGCCTCTCAACATCTGGCTTTGAACTATTGTTCCCCCTCCCCTTGCTCAAATACTTCCCTTCCATTTAGTTGGAGGGGAGTCTTCAACTTTCCTTCTTTGTGTTCCCTCTTTTTTTTATTTTGTCATGCTTGCTATGTGGTAACCTCACTAGAGTCAGTTGCATGAGAAAAAAACAAAACAAAACAAAAACCCCAGTACACTCTGTAAAGGGGTTGATATTAGAAAGGGCTTCCGGATGTAAAAAACCATGTCAAAGCTGACATTGGAACTTGATGCAGCCCTGCCTCCACCAGATCCTACCAAACTATTCAACCTATACCAGTATGGAAAACGGATGTTAAACGGTGATGATGATGACTCATGTATAAGTCATACTCCATATTTTGCACAGAAAAGTATGTAAACACTTTTATAATAGATATCTACATGATAGATGAGTCAACAAAACTAAGAGAGCTTTTCTAGTTATGATACATGTCTACTATTATTAGTGGAGTTAGACAAATAAAGTTCACAAAATGTGGCTGTGTGGTTAAGAATCTTGCTTACCATGTCTTGGTTTTAGTCCCAATGTGTTGCACCTTGGGCAAGTGACTTCCACTTTAGCCATGGGCTGACTAAAGCCTTATGAGTGGATTTGGTAAATAGAAACTGAGAGAAGTTTATTGTGTGTGTGTGTGTGTGTGTGTGTGTTTGTTTGCCACCACTGTTTGACTATTGATGTTGGTTTGTTTATGTCCCCATAACTAAGGAGGCTAGAAATACATATTACATAACCCAAAAGTATATTATGATATCATAGAAGTCAGGAAATCATTTTTATGGTTAAATAAAATTGTGAAATTATGAATTATCTTCTTTCACTTGTTTCAGTCACTGGACTGTAGCTATGCTGGGGCACCATCTTGAAGGAGTAAGTCAGCTAAATTACCCCCAGTCCTATTTTTTTCTTGTTTTAAGGTCTGGTACTTATTCTATCAATCTCATTTTACCGAATAGCTAAATTAGTGGGATGTAAACAAACCAACACCTACTGTCAAGCAGTGGTGGGGACTAATGCAAACATAAAAACACACACACACGCACCTTAACTTATGACCGAGTTCTGTCCTGACTGACAGGTTGTAAGTTGATCTGGTCGTCTGTCGGATTTATATTTTTCGATGTTATTTTCATTCAAATGCAACTGATGCTTGAAAGTGATTGGGTGAGAGACAGTGGCAGGCAGTGGATTCCTGGGTCTAAGGAAGGCCTGCGTTGCCAGATACTGCCATAGTTATTATACGTGCAGCTGCCCAACATCCAAAAACTGATTTTTTATTTATTTTTTATTTATTTTCTGTGGTCATAAGTCACATAGGTTGTAAGTTGAGAATGTGTGTGTGTGTGTGTGTGTGTGTGTGTGTGTATATATATATATATCACCATCATCATTTAATGTCCGTTTTCCAAGCTGGCATGGATTGGATGGTTTGACTGAAAACTGGTAAGCTGGGGAGCTGCATCAGGTCCAATCTGATTTGGCATGGTTTCTACAACTGGATGCCCTTCCTGATACTAACCAGCCCTGAGAGTGTAGTGGGTGCTTCTTATGTGCCACTTATGAAACACCAGTATTGGCCATGACTATGATCTCACTTAGATAGATGGATGGATGGACGGACAGACGGACACAAAATTGGGTTCTTTCGGTTTCTGTCTACCAAATCCACTTTGGCCAGCCCAGAGCTATAGCAGAAGACACTTTCACATGGTGCTGTGCAGTGGGACTGAATCCAGGACCCTGTGGTTGGAAAGGAAACTTTTTACCACACAGCCACTCTTTATAAAAAAAGATTATGATGCACATCTTAAAATCCAGTTGAAAGCCATCAAATTCAGATTTGTCATCAGTGTCCTCTCATTTCTGTTGTTCATATTTCATCTCTATCCTATGATTCTATGTTTCATCTCTCTGTCCTTTGTCATCTTGGGAATATGTACCTAAATAGTCATCTTTTGTTCAATTCATGTCATTTTATATTCCTCTCTCTAGGAAATTCTTTTTCACCATCTCAGCTGGAATATGATTTCAGCTATTCTTCACTCATTATGTTACAAGAGACAAGTTTAGCTTCATAGAGTTATCACTTTTGGTCAGTTCCTTATGGTTTAAAGACATCCAAATCATCTACATCAGACATGTCTTATTCTTCGATGGCTTACTGGGTGCCTCACTCAAATTTTGTATGTAAGATGTGAGTCTGGCTGGTGTCATAGCTTATTCAAGAGACCAGACCATGAATATTTTTTCCTAGTTTAGTGTACTGTAATTTATTCAGTGTGGCTGCACCCATATGAAATATGCACTCACAGGGCTTAGTATTTATAGTAATGGTTGGGACAAAGACAAAGTCATGCACAAAAAAATGTGATTTACATATGAGTAAATAAGGTAATTATGTATTTATAAATTACTGTTTCTTAATTCAATGTGTTGGTCTTATATCTTTGGATTTTCCCTTAACACATTTTCATTATTCTTTTTGCTTTTTGTTTTGCAACAGGTGACAAGTTTCGGATGGTGATAGCTACAACTTTACGTGAAGATGGCTATCCTGATGATGGGGAATATTCCCCTGTTGATAGTGGCCCAACCCGAGCAGACAGCTTTGAATATGTTATGTATGGAAAGGTTTATAAATTGGAAGGCGATGACAGCGGTGCTGACTCTGGAAGACTGTGAGTAAACATACTTTTATTACTGATTTTTGTTTGAAAAACTCTCATGGTGTATCTAATTAAGCTAGCTTTTAAACTGACATGATCAATACTGTGTATTGCAACACCAGCTTGTGGTTGGTAGATTCATTCCTACTGTTGACTGTCTACAAATGTGTACCTCGGTCTATCCTGTTGTGGTGGGGTGGGGGCGTGATAAAGTATTATTTCTTTCAGGAATAAATATGGATGCAGACATGGCTGCATGGTAAAGAAGTACACTTCACAACCAGAAGGTTTTAGGTTCAGTCCACTACTCAGCGTCTTGGGTAGGTGTCTTCTGTCTTAGCTTTGAGTTTACCAAAGCCTTGTGAATGAAATTTGATTGGCAGGAACAGTGCAGAAAGAGGTTGTTGCAGTTCTTGGTTAGCAGACTTAATCAGTTTGTCTTCAGCCAAATTCAGTCTGTTGCAAGAATTCAGGGACAGATTTCTGGTCTGAGCATATCTTCTCTTCCACTAGATTTTGGAGGCCCTGAAAAGGGCTATAAGTGCTGCTGTTACTCCTCTGAATAAACCATTAAAAAAGTAAAAAAAAAGATTGATGTTCTCCCCAGAAGCAGATTCTTCTCTTTTTTATTTCTTTAATTTTTGGTCATAGGTTTTCAGAAAATGACCCCAGTACTTTTGTTGACCTTGGAAAGATGAAAGATAGAGTTGACTTCAGTGAGATTTGAACTTATAACATAAAAAGTAATGGTTCTTCATGTTATGAGTTCAAGTCCTGCCAAAGTCAACTTTGCCTTTCATTCTTCTAGGATACACAATATAAAATATTAGTCAAGTGCTGGGTGTGAGTTTGGGGCTCGCTTTAATTGATTCACCTCTGTATCGAAATTTCAGTTCTTGTATCTCAGTTTGAAATGTCATTATTATTTTTTTTAATATTTGTGAATCTGTGGTTAAAATACTAAAATAATTTGTCTTTTAATGTCAAAATAAGTAAATATTTGTGAATCTGAGGCTAATATTTTGAAGGCAGTGGGTGGATTAACAGAATTGATAGAGTACCAGATAAATTGCCTTGCAGCATTTAACGTGTGTGTGTATTTATATGTAGATGTGTGTATGTGTATATATATATATATATATATATATACATATAATTTAATAGCAGTTGGACTCTACTCCATCTAACCAAAAGTTTTGTTGTATTGTAGGATTAACCTATCTCATCATGTATTTAAGGAAGAGTAATAGAAGACAGGTTCATCCAACAAGCCTATGGAACTTTAAGTTATCTGGAGTGGAGTCAAACTGTTATTTAATAGAATATGTAGCTATTACCAAATGTATTGAGTGCCACTTTCTTTTGTTTGTCCACTTGTATTACACAAACCTACATACATACACATACAACGTTTACTTGTATGCAAACAAACTGAAAGAAACCTTTCCTTTATCTTTTTTTAATTAAATTATATTATATTTTTATTCTCATTTTTATGCATGAATATATATATACACCTTTTATATCAGCCTCACTTTAGTGTATATCCATAAAAGAAAATTTTAAGAAATATTTTGAACAAACACCAAACAATCTCTACCTCCACAAAACAGGAAGTTTCATATCCCTACAGACTAATCAAATTGCTTATGGAATAATGAACACCTAGGGAGAATTTGTGAACATCAAAGTACAAGAGATACAACTTTCTATATCAAGACATGCATAATTCTTGCAATGTTCAAATCCCACAAAAGTCAGCTTTGCCTGTCATCCTTTCAGGGTTGATGAAATGAAGTACCAGTCAACTGCTGGGGTTGACTATAGGTTTATCCCAAATTTTCTGCCTTGTGACTATTATAAAAAAATCATCAATTTTTCTTACGTTTTTGTTTTCTTTCCTTTCCTATATTTCCCTTTTCATTTTTTTTTTCTGAAGTTTTTTATTTTGGTTGTACAGTCTATAATTAGAGTGTTGTTAATGTTTTATTCTTTGCTGAAATAATCAAGATTCTTTATTTATTGACAACTTTAAGGTTAAAATGTCAAAAAAAAATTTTTTTTCTGTTAGCTGGTCTCTGGCCTAAAATATTGATATCTTCTCTCTGTTTAGTCCAATAATCTAAGTTTGTATGTGTGTGTGTGAGAGAGAGAGAGAGATTCTAATCTTCGACCATTTCATTACCATATTTTTAACAAAATACACTGTCTATGGATTTTCTATTAATTTTGAAAATAATTAAAAATTTGGAGGGATTTTGGAGCTAAAAGCTTTGTCATTATTAAGTGGATGTTAGTCTTTGCCAGAGCACCACCTTAAATATTGAACAAATTCATTCTAGTATTTACTTTTAAACCTGGTACATATTCTATTGGCCTCTTTTGCAAGATCACTAAGTTATGGGGATGCAAACAAACCAACACTGGTTATTGAGCAGTGATAGAGGGTACACAAAAATACACACACACACACACACACACACACACACACACACACACACACACACACACAATATGGGTTTCTTTTAGTTTCCATCTACCAAATCCACTCACAAGGCTTTGAAGACACTTACCCAAGGTGCCATGCAGTAGGACTGAACCTGAAACCAAGTGGTTGGGAAACAAGTTTCTTACCACATAGCCATACCTACTTGTAATATAAATCACCAAAAGGCTCTTAAACATAATTAGAGAAGTTTTTTTCTAATTTATAAATGGAAGCATTGAAACACAAGGTTTTGTGTCATGAATCCAGAGGCTAATCCCAGGTGGACTGGTATCAAAAAAAGTTAATGAAGTAAAATAGATACAGAATTGGATGAAATGCTTTGTGATATTTCTTCTAGCTCTTTGCATTCTGAGTTCAAATTCTGCTGGTGTTATCTATGTTTTATATTTTTCCTCGATTAATAAAGTACCAGTCAGGTACATGAAGGCAGTTTAATCAACTGACCCTTTCCCTCAAAAATGCTAGCTCTTTTTCTATATCAGAAATTATTGTTGTTGTTTGTATTCAATTATGTCTCTTTACATACTTTGCATTCAGGGTAGCTTTACCTTTATTGTTGAGGCTGCCTTTAACCCTCTTTTTTCAAGTGTTTAGAAAAAAAGAGGTATTAAGTATGGGTTATAAGACACCAGAACATACAACCCTAAACTTATAAAATATTTGATTGAAACACAGGTGTTGGAAGTGTGGTGAATTCTGATATTTTGTGAGAAGTGGTGAGTCCTGGTGTTTTATGAGGAGAGGTAGCTCCTGGTGTTTTGTGCGAAGAGGTCAGTTTTAGTGTTTTGGAAGAGTTGACTCCTGGTATTTTGTGAAGAGATTGTAAAAGAGGGTTGATTTCTCGTGTTTTGTGAGGGGAGGTGAATCCTAGTGATGTTGAGGATTTGTGATATTGAGAGGTGTATTTTGATGATGATGTACAAATTTAGTTTCTTGAATTTTATAAACTATGTTTTGCTGCTATAGATCACAAGAAGATTTCTGTCTTACTAGTTGTTTTACTTTTCTTTTGTATAAACCTCATATAAATTTGATTACAGTTTGAATAACAACCTACATATTTAGGTGACTTGACAATGACTAACTTAAATGCAAGTGTTTTACAAATTCTGACACTGTCTCCATTCAAACTCTGTCCTGTTGTACAATGTGGCATTAAATACCATCTCAACACTCTCCATCTCAACCCTGACGAAGACATTAAGAAAGGGAAACTATGTGGTCACTTAACTTACTGGAATTAGTAGCTAAATATCTCTCAAATCAACTCCCTCCCATTATCTTGAAATCGACACATATAATAATGTAATTTTACTTACCCCTACAAAGATAGGATGATCAAGGCTGGAATTTCGTTGATTATATATTACTCAGTCAGAGTGGATTTGGAGGTTAAACAACAGCAACAATCTTGGTCATTAACACTAAGTCATTGTCATGTAAAGTTGGACACATTTGGAATCTTAATGGACTCTGTTCAGACATAAAACACTCTCTTTCCCCTCTCTCTCTCTCTCTCTCTCTCTCTCTCTCTCTCTCTCTCTCTTCTCTGAGACATGCACACCCACATGCAGACACCTAATATAATACTCATGTTATATTATAGTAGACAGAATGAAATACTCTGGCAGATGTGGGTACCATAGTGTGTTTGCAGTACTACCCCTGTGTGAACACAGCTGGTGGTATCTGGTTCTGTTTGAGCAATCTCTTCTCATCATAGCCCTACAGTTCTTTCATCACACACACACACACACCTCCCCCATTTTCCACCTTTTCTTTTATCATCATTTTCTATAACCACCACCACCATCTCCATTATGGTTATGATCATACTTCCTATATCTTGCTTTCTAAATACAATGTTAACAGCAATAAAATACCAATGTCAATTACATCAACTGTGTCCACCGTTCTTGTCCTTGACAAACTAACTGACCACACATTTCCAACAAAGAACTGTGTGCACGCATGCATCATCTCACAGCCTCCCACCTCATATCTATTCATCGCATGTGCTGGAAGGGTCATGTCCTCTGTCTCCCGCTAGATCATTCTACCAGGCATTACTCTCATTTGACATAGCAGCTGCGAGCTGGAAGAGGCCTTGTGGCAGACCCTGCACCACATGGCTGGATGTGATTAAGGAAGATATCCTAAGGTTCAATGTCACCTTAGAGGATTCAGTGAGGCTGACATGGGACCACCAGCGATGGAGAGCACTGGAGGACCTGGTCAGCTCTACGCATGATGATGTCTCTGGGACCATTTACCTGGAATGACCCAGCCTCATCAAGCAAGAGCATGAAGCAATCAAAGTGATTTCAATAGTCTAACCCCTTTTTGTACTTAAATTTTTCCGTATTTTTTGTTCTAATCAGTTAATCCTTTTGGTGTCAATACTTATTGATGTTTCTTCATAACACTTTAAGGCCAAACATGTATTTCAGCTTTCAGTTGTCTTGAGATAATCTGTGAACGAAGTTTAAAGGAGTCAAAGAGGAGACTGTTTTTATGAAATAGAAAAAGAAGTGTTATTTAAAATTCTACCAAAGCAGAAGATATAACCTAGATTCAATACACGTATAGGTCCAGACATGATTGTGTGGTAAGAAGCTTGCTTCCCCAGCCACATGGTTCTGGTTTCAGTCCCGCTCTGCGGTATCTTGGGCAAGTGTCTTCTACTACAGCTTTGGTCTGACCAAAGCTATGTGAGTGGATTTGGTAGATAGAAACTGAAAAGAAGTTCATCGTGTTTGTGTGTGTGTCTGTCTATCCGTCCGTGTCCCACATCACTGCTTGATGACCGGTGTTGGTGCGTTTACATCCCTGTAACTGAGTGTTTAGCAAAAGAGACTGATAGAATAAGTACCAGTCATCCAACCAGTCATAAATATTCTTCAAGGCATTGCCGCAGTCTAATGACTGAAACTAGTAAAAGAAAGATCGGAAACAGGGACAACTGACGAAGGGGTATACTCTTTATGTTGCATGTCTCATTTCTCTGTTTGTTTGTTTTTTCGTTGTTTGAAAAAAAGTTTGTTTTCTATGTTTTTGTTTCTCATTGTGATCAACGTTTTTTTGATATCCTGTACCAATATATGCATGTATATATATATATATGTAGGTATGTACATATATGTATGGATATATGCATATATATATATATATATATATATA
>NC_069000.1:21847196-21849868 GCF_001194135.2 Octopus bimaculoides
TATATATATGTATATATATGTATATATATATGTATATATATATGTATATATATATGTATATATATAGAGCCTGGTATTTATTCTGTGAGTCTCTTTTGCCTAAGTTACAGAGATGTAAATAAGCCAACAGTGGTTGTCGAGTATTGGTGGGGAGGGTAAAAATACACACATACACACACACACACACACACACACACACACACACGATGGGCTTTCACACATTTTCTATCTACCAAATTCACTCACAAGGCTTTGGTCTGCTCAGAGCAATAATAGACACTTATTCAAGGTCCTGCACAATGGAACTGAACCTGAAACCATATGCTAGGAAAGCAAACATCTTAACCACACAGCCATGCCTGCCCTTGGTTTCTGGACGCTATTCCAACATTGAGGTCCAATGGTAATACTAGAAGAAATTAGCAAATTAGACTGGAGTAATGTGAAATGAAGTGTTTTGCTCAGGAACACAATGCCCTGCTGATCAGGGAATCAAAATCATGATTGTGACTGCAACACCCTAACCATTATTGTAAGTATATATGTACATGTGTGTTTGTGTGTGTGTATACTAATATGTAAATAATATACACAAATGCACACACATATATACATGTGTACATACTTGCATGCATGTACACACACACACTCACCTCCCTAGATGGAAATTGTTACTCCTTTGTGTGTCTCCCCCCTCTGTCTGTCTGCCATTTTCTAAGCGCACACAGATAGTCAAATGCCCAGTAATTTATGCCTGCTGCGCACATAGCAATAAGATTTTTCCTCATTTGCTCGGTTTCCAGTCTCTAGAGTTATCTCCCTTCGTTTTGTGGCTGTCCGGTCAGCTGTCTGTAATGTTGTGTCTGGTATTATTGATTCCAGCTGGATGGCGGGTTGTCTATCTGTCTCTCCGTCTGTCTGCCGACCAGCCAGGTCGGTTGGTTTTTGTTTCTGCCTGACTATTATGGAACAGCCAGTCAACCAGTATTGTCTAGCATTTTGCCATGTTTTTCTCCTTTTCCACTATCATCATAATCATCATTTCTGTTGTAATTTCCTCCTCCTTTTCCTCGTTCATATTTTTTTGTCATCACATTTTCCTTCTTCTTCGTCGTCATCATTGTCATCATATTTTTCTTCATTGTCACATTTCTCTTCATCGTTTTCCTCGTATTCTTTTTCATTGTATTCTTCTTCTTCTTCATCCTCTTCTTTTCATATTCTTATTGTTTCTCTGTTTTTTGTTTTTGCTGTCTTCAGTCTCTACATTAAATGGGATTCTAACTGATGAGCATACACAATATCTATCTATACATTTGCACACACTCGTTCTCTACCTTTCTCACATAAACATACATCCTCTCCCTCCCTATCCACTCCCTCCTTATCCACTCTCTCTCTCTCCGTCTCTTTTTCTTACATAAACACAGACACATGCTCACACACACACAAGGTGTCTTTTAGTAACTTTATCATGCTAGGACATGTCTGCAGTTGTCACATGACATGTCTATCTGGTATAATGTGTGTGCATCTCAGAAAGAGAGAGAGTAAGAGAAAAAGAGAAAGAGACTGCATGTAAGTGGAGTATGAGTAGTTCAATCATGTGATGCTTGCTGTCTGTACAGAGAGGGTAAGAGAGAGAGAGAGAGAGAAGGTGAGATGGGAAGCCTAATTCTCTTCTTTCAATCTTCTCTCTCCCTCTCTCTCTCACACAATTTCTCTTCATCTCTTTCACTCCCTCTTATTGCCTTTCTTTTTCTAATGCTCTAAATGAATGTTTACTTGATTTAGTGTTTGTCAGTGTTTTATTTCTTTTGTTTTTTTACCTTTTCTATTTTTCCTAACATAATTTACATAAATTTGCATGTTGCCAGGTGGGGAGAGAGGGCGAAAGGAGGAAGGAAACCAGCTGTTTGCTGAGGAAATCTTTTTCGTCTTTTATCTTTTACTTATTTCAGTCATTAGACTGTGGCCATGCTGGGGCACTACCTGGAAGCATCAATCAATCCCTGTACTTATTTTTTTTTACTGATGTCTTATGGCAAACTGCTAAGTTACTGGGATTAATCAAACCAATACTGGTTTTGTCAGCAGTGGAGGTCAAGCATGCACACACACACACACACACACACACAACAGGCTTCTTTCAGTTTCCATCTATCAAATCTACTCACTAGGCTTTTGTTGGCCTAGAGCTATAATAGAAGATACTTGCCAAAGGTGCAACACACAGGGCTTGAACCAGGAACCATGTGATTAGGAAGCGAACTTACCACACAGCCATGGCAGCATATAAGACTGCAATTTCTCATTTTCCTGCACAAAACTATTGTTGTCATCGTTAATGGCAATTAGTGTTATTATTGTGGTTAGTATTTTAGAGGTGGGGGAGGCAAGTGACAAGTGTTGTGGTTTGGCCCCAGGTCAATCTTCATTTAGTGAACTTATGATAAAAAACATTTTCCAACTGTGACCATTTCATAATTTTCAAAAGTATACTGGAGGATTATATGTGTCCTTCCATTATTTTTATGACTTTAAGTATAGTTAAAGGTAGATTTTAGTTATTATTTTTAGAAAGTTGACTGAACAAGGAGAGACTTCTGAAGTGTGTGTGAGAGAGAGAGAGAGACAGCCAGACAAGCAGAGAGAGAGAGAGAGAGAGACAA
>NC_069000.1:21849979-21851067 GCF_001194135.2 Octopus bimaculoides
TGAGAGAGAGAGAGAGACAGCCAGACAAGCAGAGAGAGAGAGAGAGAGAGACAACATGTGAGCATGTCTGTCCAGTATTGAGTACTTCTTATTTTACAGCTATTCACTACCTTTCCTTCAGTTATGTATTTTTTTATAACTATGATGATGATGATGATGATGATGATGATGATGGCGATGATAATAAACCTTTTCAAATGTTGCCGCAAGCCATTTTGAGGGAAAGAGCAAGTTGATTACTCCAAATCCCCCACCTCCCTAGTACTTGATTAGTACTTTATTCTATGCTGGTATAGACTGGACAGTTTGACAAGAGCTGGCAAGTTGGAGAGCTGCACCAGGCTCAAATTGTCTGCTTTGGCTCAATTTCTACAGCTGATGCCCTTCCTAATGCCAACCACTTTACAGAGTGTATCGGGTGCTTTTTACATAGCACCAGCACGGGTACTTTATATGTGGAATCAGCATGAGCGCTTTATATGTGGGGACACCAACACCCACGAGTGTTGTAATATCTACTTTTCCATGTTTGCATGGGTCAAATGAATATTATTGAGTCTGATTTTGCACAGCCAGGTGAACTTCCTGTCATGAGCCCCCACCTGTCTCCCAGCTAGGAAATAGTTCCTTGTGACCAGACAAGTTTTTGCAGAATATTGGGAATTATTGACGCTACTTGTATGATGACACTCATTTACAACTATCAGGCAATATCAAGACAAGGAGATGCAAGCAGAGAGAGACATGCACACACTCTCTTTCTCTCTCTCACACACATGCACATACACCTATATATATGTATATAAAATGTGTGGAGGCGCAATGGCCCAGTGGTTAGGGCAGCGGACTTGCGGTCATAGGATTGCGGTTTCGATTCCCAGACCAGGCGTTGTGAGTGTTTATTGAGCGAAAACACCTAAAGCACCACGAGGCTCCGGCAGGGGATGGTAGCGAACCCTGCTGTACTCTTCCACCACAACTTTCTCTCACTCTTACTTCCTGTTTCTGTTGTGCCTGTAATTCAAAGGGTCAGCCTTGTCACACTGTGTCACGCTGAATATCCCCGAGAACTACGTTAAGGGTACACG
>NC_069000.1:21851357-21865891 GCF_001194135.2 Octopus bimaculoides
ATCTTTATCTCCTTTCCAGATATTCCCATTCACCTTTATATAATGTGGGGTACACCCTATATTTTCTTTTTAGTAAGACACCTGTGCTTAACCCACTGTCATACTTTAGCTTTTCATCACCTGGGATATAGCCATCTCCCCCCCCCCTTCCTCACTCACTCAAGGTGCTTATTTTTCTTTTCTTGTCTTGTAAGCTTCTTGATGACCTCACTAGTGCCAGTGCCATGAAAAAAAGCACCTACCACACACTAAAAAGTGGTTGGCATTAGGTTGCTCATTATGTTGCATGGAAATCTTTGAAATCATGAAATGTGAGAAGAATCTTGTTGATAAATTTGAGGAATTATAAGATATCATTGCAAGATGTAAAAAAAAAACTTTCTTACATAACCAATCACCATATTTTTATTTGATATTGTGATAATAATAAAATAATAATAACAGTAATTTCAAATTGTGGCACAAGGTCAGCAGTTTTGGGGGAAAAGTCAAATCGATTAAATCAATGCCAGTGCTTAGCTGGTACTTATTTTATTGACCCCGAAAGGATGAAATGCAAAGTCAACCTTGGCAAAATCTGAACTTAGAACATAAAAATGGACAAAATACCACACTAAACATTTTACCTACTGTGCTAACAATTCTGCCAGCTTGCTGTCTTAAATAATAATTGTAATAATAATAATCATAATGATTTCAAATTTTAACACTAGGCCAGCAACTTTGGGGAGTTAAAGCCTTTCTTTTTACTTTTGAGGCTTGTATTCCTTTTAGGTTATCTTTGTATATTCCTTAAACTCAGCATACCAGCCTACAAATTCTGAAGATTGGGAGTGGTGTTGATATAATCGGTTAGTACCCCAGCATGGTCGTGACAGCATGTTGACAGTAATTTCTATCTATTGTACAGCAAGGGCTGACTACAAGGCAGTAGTCATATTTGATATAATTAAGCACCAATTAAGTTGGAATGTCTTTTGCTCTACGTGTATATGTCTGTGTGCCTCTGTATATATGCTCATGTGTTATATGTGTATATGCATGTATGTGTGTGTGTGTGTGTGTATGTATATATATATATATATATATGTGTGTGTGTGTGTGTGTGTGTGTGTATTTCCGTGTGTGTATTTATGTATATAGATGTGTGTGTATGTGTATATAGACATATATGTATGTATACATATATATATATATATATATATATGGTCTGTCACCCTCAGTAGATTAATCTGTGAGAACTTCTATTTGTGCTCTATAATATAATTTCTATCTCTTCCCCCTTGTCAAATGCTTCAATTAAAACATCTCTAAGTCTCTGTTTGAAGAGTCTTAAGCTTCCATATCCCCTTTTCCAAATTGGTTTGTGTCTTTGGCTCCTTCGAGCCCTCACTTACCTTTGTTGAGTTGTATATTCTTCACCCAAGAAGGATTTTGTATTCACAAGCATCTATCTATCCTGTTTTCTGGTGAGAATGTAGTCAATTTGGCATTTGTGTCCACCAGATTGATATTTAATTAGATGGTATTCTGAAATTAGTGTTGCAGATAAAGTCCTTCATTTTACAGAACTCCAGTTCCCTTGTTCTGTTTTCATTTCTTGTACCAAATCATATCTTCCCTACACTCCATAAAATCTATTACAGTGCTGCCCAAAACGACCATTGAAATCTTCAGCCATGATCATGTCATGTCTTTCATCAGCTTGTAATCTGCAAAAAGGGGCTCAGAAATCTTTCTGTTCACTTGCCAGTCTGGTATGTGGAGATTATGCAGATATAAATGTCAATGTTGCATTATGCAAGATTATTTTTAGTTTAATAAACCTGTCATGCACCCTGGCTACCTTGATCTACCAAAAGTGTACCTATATTATCTACCCTGTCACTGCTCCCCATCTTGGAGAATTTGTATTTATGTTCCTTTCCCTTAAGCAGTCTAGCTGAGGCTCCCCTCCATTGTAGCTCTTGCACACAGCACACGTACGCATGCTTCTGTTGAAGCATTTCAATAATCTCACATATGCATATAGGTATATGCTTATGTATATATGTTTATATGTATATGTGTGTATATATAAGGTTGTGTGTATGTCTATATATATATATATATATATATATATATATATATATATACACACATGTTTCTGTATATATATATATGTGTGTGTGTATACAGGGTTGGCCAAAAGTCACCCAACAGTAAATCAAAATTCCATAAATACTATCTAATTCTGTATTGACTTGAAAGGAAAAATGTGTTGCTTAAGAAGAACTTCAGTTTGAACGATTTTCATGATGTTTCATATTTAGATGCTTTTATGAAATTCATTCAGTTGTTAAACATAAATAAATCTTGGAATTAAATGGTTTTGATTTGCTGTCAGGTGACTTTTGGCCAACCCTGTATATATATATTTATATAATGTGTATATGTATTAGTATATTTGCATGTATATACACGTGTGTGTGTGTGTATTTGTCTCTATGTATGTATTTGCATGTCTGTGTATATATGTTTATGTGTATGTATATGTTTTTGTGTGTGTGTATGTATATTTACAGTTGTGTATATATATATATATATGTGTGTGTATATATGTATGTATATATGATATGAATATGTCTGTGCGTACGCATATATGTATGTATACGCACATAATTCCTCTGCCACCACCAAATAGAATAAATTTGATTCCCAGATGTTTTTCAACTCAGCATTTAATAACGAACTGAAAATAATAAAAATTTATCTGGCTATTAATTTTTGTCAATTTTGTCTCACCGAATCTTCTTGACCTGCCAATAATGTCGATAGTAATAATAATAATTAAAATTAGAATGATAATAACAGCAGAATCTGTTATTATATTGTCCAAATTTGAAAGAAAAAAAAAAGAAAAAGAAAAAATAACCAAAACTCAACAAAAAGTAAATATGAATGAATAAAAATAATTTCATTACGTCAGCAATGCAACACCTTCTGCTCAACGTTAGGAATGGAGAGTGAGAGAGAACAAGATAGAAGCAGTAAATAGGAGAAGGAAATGCAATGAATAAAGGATAAGAAAAAACCTTGATGAACCATTTGCAAATATATGTGTGTGTGTGTGTGTGTGTGCGTGTACACACACACACACACACATATATATATATATGTGGGAAGAATTTCTGTTGGTAGTGTCTGGGTTGATGGGCTTATTGTGGGAGTTCTGATTGCTGCTATTTTTATTTTTGCCTAGTTTTTGTTGGTGTTTTATTTTCATCCTTTTTTTTTTTTTAATAGAATCAACTCAAATAGCGGTATATGAATTCCTCCCACCTAGTTGTGTGAGTGTGTGTGTGTGTGTGTGTGTGCATGCGCATATATATGTAAACATGCAAACACACTTCTAGATGCGTATCTGTGTTCTTCAGTTTGTTTTTCGTCCCTGTGGTCAACCTGTACTGGAACACTCCTCCATCTCCCACTCCTCTGTACACACACACACACACACACACACACACATATGTGTGTGTGTGTGATAAACTGCGTAATATTGATGTTTACTCATTCATATCTACACATCTCATTCAAAACTGGTCATACTCATTTTACACTACAGTATGTTTACTCCACTTTGTAGTAAAGGTGGTGGTGATGGTGGTGACTTTAAAACTTCCCAACTAAAAATGGCTACAAAAGAAAACATAAAATATTGCGAAAAAAAATTGCAAAAAATTTTATAAGAGGTACTTTTGTCTCTGCTGGTTCCAGTCACACTGTTGCATAGCTTCCCTATGTACATACACACACGCACTCATGTATACATACATACACATATATATATATATACACACACACACACACACACACACACACACACACACATATATATATATATATATATATGCAAATTGTATTTATATTATACGTATGCTTTAAACTCATGCCCACATATTTATGTAACAAACATGCGCACAACTTTCCACACACACACACATCACATCACCTTTACACACATGCACACTCATACCTACAAATATGTCTATACATACACACTGGTATTTATACACTGCGCATACACACTCTTACATATATATATGGATATGATCATATTTGTACACACGTCACACATACACACCTACTCACACAACTCCATTCACATACATATAATCATATTTACACAGATACACACACACACACACACACACACTTCTGTGTATGTGTAGGGGTGGGGTTTTCTGTGTGGCTTACATAGGTCAGTTCATGCGTTAGACAACAGCTTTAAGCAAGTCTATTCACCATGGAACATGCTTGGTCTGTAATGGGATAGATATTATTATAAACACCAAAAATCTGTTCTTACCAACTGGATATGTTGCCATCTTCGTAAGTTAAGTCCAGTCCCCATAACATTATTATTATTATTATTATTATTATTATTATTATTATCAGTATTCATACATACTCATTACTTAATGTTTTTATTTTTATTGCTGATTTCACCCTTTTACTTAACGTAAATACACTTCAATTTTTTTTTCTGTGTTTGTTTGTTTGTGTGTGTGTGTGTTTGTGTGTGTGTGTGTAATTTGCCTTCGTGCTGGCCCCAGTGCCTTGGGCCCTGGTGGTCAATCGGAAAAAAAGATCATCATCATCATTAAAACAATGATAATAATATTAATAAGTACTGCGGAGATAGCTTACTCACTCGTTCGATGCAACATCGCACAGTATGTAACAACTGATTTCTTTTATACAATCACTTAAGATTTCAAACCGATATTTTGGCTTCTTCTTTTTCTTCCTTTTTACCTTCTTTTCTTTCCTTCTATTTATTTTCATTCTTCCTTATTTTCCTTATTTTGCTTTATTTCCTTTTTCTCTTTTTCCTCCCCCTTTTTGCCATTTTCTTCCCTTTTTTTCATTCTCTTCAGGTATGTCTCATTTTCCTGTTTTTTTTTTCTTCTTTTTTTTCTCATTTCCTTTTTTTCCTTTTTTCTTCTTCTATCTTTCGATTTCTTCCTTATCATTCTGACAGCTCCTTCATAGCCTTTTCCTTGTTACTGTTTTGTCCCCGCTACCATTACTGCTGAAACCAGTAAAATCTTGGATACCTATGGAAGTTTATAGTTTACCCAGGTGTTCTGTTGCAAAACTGACTTAGGGGGTCAGAACTGGGATCTACATTGGCCAGATTCTCTCATTTCCTTTCTGATCCCTGAAATATCAGATTTAGTGCTGATGCTATTGTTATGGTGGGAGTTTCATTGATTTGGCTGTTAGTTTTCTTACCTCTAATTATTGCTGTTACACCGATAGTGATGATACTGATTATGTCAGTAATAATATGGCTGTCCTAGTACCATGGCACACGTAGTACACAAAAATGTGTACCTATAACAAAACCTGTGTCTAAATGTCATCCTTCTTCTTCTTCTTCTTCTTCTTCTTCTTCTTCTTCTTCTACTACTATTACTATTATTATTATTATTATTATTATTATTATTATTATTATTATTATTATTATTCCTTATGCGCCAAACAGATTATTATCATTTCATATACGCACAAATTTCTGACATCAGACTACAAGTTACCTTTGATGCCAAGAACCTTCCTAAATATGCTAGTTGTCCCTAATAATACAGTTTTCTGGGGCTGCACTAAACTTAGCTTTATGCCTATTTCCTCTCTCCATCTATTTAAATCTTTAAGAACAGTTCCTAATGCCCCTATAACTACAGAGATACATTATATTTGCACTTCCTATAGCTTCTTTACCTCAATGGCTAGGTCCTGGTACTTTGCTAGTTTCTCTACACCTCTCATATTGACTTTCTCATCATTTGGGACTGTAAAGTCAATTGCCTCATATTTTCTATCCTCTTTGTTTAGTACTACTACTAAATCAGACCTTCTAACTTCTATTCTGTCAGTCTGAATGTTATCATCATCATCATCATCATTATTATTATGGCAGCATATTGGCAGAATCATTAGTGCGTCAGACAAAATGTTTAGTAACATTTCTTCGGTTCTTTATATTCTGAGTTCAAATGCCATTGAATTCAACTTTACCTTGGATTCTTTTGGGGTTGATAAATAAAATACTGGTCAAGTACTGGGGTTGGTGTAATTTGTAAACCCTGCTTCCCCTAAAACTGCTGGCCTTGTACCAAAATTTGAAACATCATCATCATCATCATCATCATTATTATTATTATTATTATTATTATGGCAAACTGGCAGAATTAGCAGCACGCTGGATAAAATGCATGGCGGTGGGTTCAAATTCTTCTGAGGTTGACTTTGATTTTCATCTTCTTGGGGTCAATGAGATAAGTATCAGCTGAGCACGGGGGCTGATATAATTGACTAAACTTCCCCCTAAAATTGTAAGCTTCATGTGTACAATAGAAAGGATTATTATTATTATTATAATTATTGGTTTCAAATTTTGGCACAAGGCCAGCAATTTTAGGGGCGGGAATGAATCAATTACATCAATCCCAGTACTCAACTTGTACTTATTTCATCGACCCCGAATGGATGAAAGGCAAAGTTGATCTTGGTGGCATTTGAACTCAGAACAATAAGCTGCCACTAGGCATTTTGTTCAGCATGTTAACAATTCTGCCAGCTTACCATAATAATAATAATCCTTTCTATTATGGACACAAAGCCTGAAATTTTGGGGGAGGGGTTAAGTTGATTATATCGACTCCAGTGTGTAACTGGTACTTATTTCATTGACCCTGAAAGGATGAAAGGCAAAGTTGACTGGTGGAATTTGAACTCAGATTATAAGGACAGATGAAATGCTGTTAAGCATTTTGCCCAGCGTGCTAACGATTCTGCCAGCTTGCCATAATAATAATAATAATAATAATGATAATAATATTTGAAAAGTTTAAATATAATAGAGGTCTCAGAACATTTGAAAAGTTAAATAAATAAAATAGAGGTCTCAAAAATGTGGTATCTAAAAACAACAGTACCTGTAATCATCAGAGCTTTGGGGGCAATACCAAATGGTACTCTTAAACACTATGGCCAAATACCAGAAATCCCAAAAGTATCAGAGCTATAAGAAATTGTTCTCGTGGGTTACTGCCCACATCCTAAGAAAAAACATTGTCAATGATACTCTTAAAACTCTTTCAAAACTGAAATATTACAAATTTCGCAGAATTTTAGTTCTCCGACTCTGATTTCCTTCCTCTTCATCATTGCTTATCATAAATGACATCTATAAAACATCCAACTTACTGTTACTTGAGGTCTCTGGGCGAGACTAGTACCAAGTCTTATAATTTGTAGAAAGAGACCCCACAAGAGCTCTGATAACAGCTTGATATCTGCTCTTAGAGAATCAGCCAGAGCAAGTAAGACTGAGAGCCCTGATAAGTAAAATATAATATAACTAGCAAGACCCATGAATATTTCATGGAATTAATGGTAGACTTATTGGATTATTTTTGAAAACTTTATCCAAAAAAATCTGTAATAGAAGCCTGTGTTGTATCTATATCAAAAGATAGTCACTCATCTGCTAATCAGTGAAAAGTGAAGGATGTTGGAATATGATGATTACTTAATGCACTTTATATATATATTTTATATACTTAGGCACAGTTTTTTAGACTTAATATACAACACTCCATCTTTCCCTTTCTCAGTTTTCACCTTATTCTCTTTCTTTTTTCTTTTGCTCTTTGCCTTTCCCTTCAACTAATCACATGTAAGTATTACAGATGAACTAAGTAACGGAGGAAAAAAAAACTTAGTTGAAAACAATACACATTTCACTCACCACCACCTCTCCCTTCCTTTCTTTCCTCCTGTCCTCCCTCCCCTACCTACCTAACACCCCCCTTTTCCAAATAATCACATGTAAGCGTTACGGACAGGCTAAGTAATGGAGTGACAAGCAGATTTATCATAGGATGGTTTCAGATTTTGGTACAAGGCAAGCAATTTCAGGGGTAAAGGTAAGTCAATTACATCAACCCCAGTACTCAACTGGTATTCATTTTATCAACTCCAAAAGGAAGAAAGGCAAAGTTGACCTCGGCAGCATTTAAACTCACTATGTTAAGTCAAAAGAAAATGCTGCAAAGCGTTTTTTCAGCATGCTAATGATTCTGCCAGCTCACCTCATTATAATAATTTAATTTTGGGACATGTTTAACTGTTGATAGTTATGCTTTATTAAGTCAACCCCAATATTTAATAATTGTTACTTTCAATTTCAATAGACTGTGATAGTTTTGGAGGGAGGGCTTATAGTTGTTTACTTTGCCTCCAGTTTTTAACTTTCAGAATTCATAGATGAAATTACCTGTCAAGTTATTATTATTTATTTATTTTTCTGTGTTTCTAGTTAGGATAACACCTCAACCTATCTTTCGTGTATATCACAAAGAATATGGTATTTGTTGAATGACACGGCGCCTAGGTATTTAAGGTTATCAAATGTTCTAAAGAATACTAAGTGCAATTTTCCACACAATGTAGCATAACTATCTTCTTGACAATAACCATGCCTACACTTATATGTAAACATGGTAGTAAATTTATTACCTCAACTTAACAAATTTTACAAATGGAATGACGGACATTTTCCTCAATTTTCTGTGATAATATTTCCACTTCATAATGGGATATAATATTTCCACTTCAATAGCCACATCATTACAGTCAATCAATATTGCCATGTTAGTTACTCAAATTCTGTTGATTTAGAAAGGTAACTATAGGTATTTTGCTTTCTCTTCATCTTTTTCTGTACTTTACCTCCCTGGCTCCACCCTAGTTACTTGTCTTAGAAACGCCTTAACCTTCTAGATTCATTCCCTGCCCACGTCATGTTTTTTTCCTGCAAGCACTATCTTTTATCTTTTACTTTTTTCAGTCATTGGATTACAGCCATACTGGGACACTGCTTTGAAGGGTTTAGTCAAACAAATCAAAACCAAATTATTAATTTTTTAAATCCTGGAACTTATTCTGTCAGTATTACTAGCCAAACTGCTAAATTACAGTGATGTAAACACACCAACAATGGTTATTAAGCAGTGGGGGACAAATGCAAAGACAGGTAGACATACACATACACACACACACACATTTATGATGCACTTCTTTTATTTTCCATCTACCAAATTCACTCACATGGCCTTGGTTGGCCTGGGGCTATAGTTGAAGAAACTTGAACTAGGTGCCATGCTGTGGGATTGAACACAAAATCATGTGGTTAGGAAGCAAACTTCTTACCACACAGCCACACCTGCACTTAGGTACTAACCTACATCAGCTTCATCAGTCTTACTAGTCTTGAAGGTCCTGACTGTTGCCTCCCTTCCATGACTAACATACTAACCAAAGAAAGAAAACTATTATTGCTGGCATTCTGCTGTGTTCTCTATATATACAAAACTAAGAAATTACTTATCCAATCATTTGGGCATGCCGCCTGTAATACAGTAGTATCATCTAGAGAGGAATTTATTTCTCATCTTCATCTCTGTCTCTTGAAATCCTGTTTTGACTTAAAAAGCACTTAAATATTACATGTTCATTTTGTCAGGTAAAATTGTGTCTGGTTTGTTGTATAAGCCAATGATTAGTATACAATAATGATGTGTAACTTTTTCTCCTGGGGCTTATGATATTAATTTTATCACCTGTTACCCAATGCTGACTAAATAAAAACCAAAAGTCAGCACTCAAGTACAAATTTAACCTTTTAGCATTTATACTAGCCATGTTTGACTCGAAATTTTCTGCCTGTTTTATGTTCAGACCAGCCAGATCTGGCCTTTCACAACTGCCAGAAAATACCATTCTAAAAATAAACCATCACTTGAAGCTGTGAGATAATGTGCCATTAATTCTAAACAATATGAATAAATAAATAAATAAATATTACATTTGACAAAGTAATCTGAATGTTAAGCAGTTAATTCAAACTATAAATAAATGCTTATGCAGCATATAGTATGCATATTCAAGTGCTTCCTTGTTCCTGGTGTCTTGAACTGTAGACTACATAATTGATTTTCCTAAATATACAAATGTCACCGTGGTCCACTTCTGGGTCATATGACCCACATTGTGCATAACAATGAAGTGTTATAGGATCTTCGTATGGTCAGTTTAGAGGATAGTTGAAAGTGTCTGTGGATATTACTGAACTCTAACCCTTAAGATGCTGACTGTGATTAGGCAGTTATGAGTGCAGACACATCATCATCATCATTTAACGTCCGCTTTCCATGCTGGCATGGGTTGGACGGTTTATCGGAGGACTGGCAAGCCAGAAGGCTGCACCAGGCTCCAATCTCGTCTGGCAGGTTTCTACAGCTGGATGCCCTTCCTAACACCAACCACTTTGAGAGTGTAGTGGGTGCCTTTTACATGCCACCGACATGGAAGCCAGTCAGGCAGCACTGGTGTTAACTACGCTCGAATGGTGTTTTTTACGTGCCACCAATACTGGAGCCAGTCAGGTGGCACTGGCATCAACCATGCTCTGACTTAACTTTGTGAGGCAAGGTTGTAAATATGAGGTAGGGAATCTGAAAGGAGCTAATTTATATAGGGTGGGGGTGGGGGAAGTGGAAGGAATATCCTCGTGTTGGCCAAAGAACGCACACACACACATACAAATATGTGCTCCCTACTTTTTCTCACTCTCTTACATACACACATGCATACATACATGTGCACACGTATATATGATTGTGTTGTAGATTTAACTGTTTTTTAAGATTTACTCATATTTTCTGTTAAGTTCTTTGTAGTTTCCAAATCAAATTGTAAAGAACCAAAAGGAATTGTGGTAAACAAAAATTCATAATGAAGAAGTGTAGGCATGGTTATGTGGTAAGAAGTTTGTGTCCCGGTTACATGATTTCAGGTTAAGTCCTACTGAATGGCACCTTAGGCAAGTACCTTCTACTATAGTTTATCCAACTTATGCCAGCATCAAAAGTAGATGTAAAAGGATGATTATATTGATGGTAATATATTGATTAGGGAAAGGGCAACAAGTTGGCAGAATCATTACCACATGAGGAAAAATGCTAAGCTTCGTGTCTTCTGACTTTGGGATCTGAGATCAAATGCCGTCAGGGTCAATAAAATACCAGTTGACCACTGGGGTTGATGTAATCAACTTAGCCACTTCACTTGAACTTGCTGGTTTTGTCCCAAAATTTGAAACCAATATATCTAGTAGGGCAGAGAGTACCTTTTGGTCTTTCTGGGTGTAAGACAAACTATTTTGTGTTGCTGCTGCAATAAATGGCTCTGCTGCACTTTAAATCAATTGGTGGTAAGAAAGGTATCTCCTTAGATGTCATACCGAAAATTAGGCACATGATTAAGATGTGGTCTCTGATCTGCATAGGATCTTCAGGCTGTGTTAACTGAGCCAACTCTTGTCAGCATGGATAAGTGGGGCTCAAATGATGATGGTAATGATGAGGATGTAAATGCTTTGTTCATATGTACAACTACATAAGTAACTATATACGACTGTGTCTATGTTTGTAGGTTTGCAAATGCCTTGTTCCTCCGAACACATAACAGTAGTAGTAGTAGTAGTCTTTTCTACTAAAGGCACAAGGCCTGAAATTTGGGGAAGGCGGGATAGTTGATTACATCGAACCTAACTGGTATTTATTTTATTGACCCTGGAAGGATGAAAGGCAAAGTTGACATTGGTGGAATTTGAGCTCAGAATGTAATGATGGACAAAAAGCTGCTGAGCAGTTTGCCTGGGATGCTAACGATTCTGCCAGCTTGCTACTTTAATAATACTAATAATGGTGATGATAATAGATTCCTCCCTTCAAAGACGATGTATGAACATTCAACTTTTGTTGAATGACCTGCACAAATGATTTGTTGATTGTGATCAAATGTATGTGCCACACATTAACTCACTCTCTCCATCAAATCGACATTGTCTGAACAAGTGCACAGTGTGCCATGCGTCATGTGTTGAACTGATTGCAGATCAATGTGAGATGAAGTGTTAAGAACACAATGCACCACCTGGTTTAGGAATTGAAATCATGACTGCTAGATCGTGACTGCAACACCCTACCTACTAAGTCATGTACCCTCAATAATAATGCTGATAATTATAATAAATAATAATAATAATAACCTTTCATCATTAACTTTTCATCTTTTCAGGGTTGGTAAAATAAAGCACTGCTGAAGAACCAATGTTGATTTGATCTATTCTTGTACCTATGTTAGAAATTACAGTTGTTATTATTTGGGGTTGGTAGATTGCAGGAATGCTAGAACCCTGGGTTAAATGACTTATATGTTCTGTGTTCAGAATGGACCATAGTGAATATTTTCAAAATAAGTACTTATAATGAATAACAGTTGATTCAGTAATACTCTTCCTCTACAAATATATAGCATTAAGTACAAATATACAACATTAAGTATTGTGGAGCCAACTAGGCTGTCTTTATGCAGTCAGTCTCAGAAATAGCAACATTTTGTTTTTTCTCCTCAAACGACCAGTTAAGAGAGGAACAACACATTGAACAGTGTAGTCCTAGATAAATTATGTGAGAGGAAGATGAGATGGTCATGGCTAGAACATCATTGATCAGGGCTGGCCTGTGACTGAGCAACATTATAATTATTGTTTGAATAGTTTTGCTTTAATCATGCAGTCAAACTTTCTGCATATTCAGCTGCCTCAGCCTAACAGTCAATATCCTCCAATACCTTCCTTACTGTTTCATCATGGGAACCACATAATTGAAGTTCCAAACCATTAGCCAACATGTCTTGCAATAAAAAAAATCTTGCTGCAGTTAGAATGTTCAGTCATGCTGGTATCTGGCCCAAATTTTACCTACTGGACATTTTTACAGTTTCATTTAATGTTACATGCTAGAGTTGCTGCTTTGTATTCGAGTGTTCACTTTTATGTTACAAGTCTGTTACACAGAGCTAACCCATTGTGTTTTATTTACATACCAGAGATGTTTGATCTGTGATTTGTTGTTTCACTATTTGAGTGTTGACTTCTGCTGGGCAAATCTGCTCAAAGAGAGTTAGCCAAGGACATTTACACACCAATAGCAACACAGAGAAATCTATTTATCAATTTGCTCTTATTTTGATACTCCATTTGCTAAATGTCTTCTTTTTTGTTTTATTCTTTTTCTGCTGTCCAATAATTTGAACACTGAGAGATAAAAGTGTTGCTAGGACACAGCATGGTATCACTATCATAGCTGTAAAGGCAGACCATACAGATGAGGATGCTGCCAGGATACAACATATCGATCCTTACTCCATATATCATAAAGTTTCTAAAGTATCACATTTTCCTCATCCTTTCCTCCTGTGTCGATCAAAGATTTAACTACATGGTCACCACCATATGCTGGGGAAAAAAACAAACTTTAGCTAACCTGAATATTGAAGCCTCTATTGATATTCAGTCATTGACACCCAGGGATTTCTTAAGGGTGTCCCTGTACTTATTTGGTGCTCCTCTATCATGGTAACCAGAGAAGAGTTTGCCATGCAGTGTGATCTTGGGATGTCAATGATCATCCTCCATTCTGCTGATTTGTCATGCTCAATTTTGCTGTGTCTTCAACAGAGTTGCTTTGATACTGGTGGCCTCCACTTTCTATAGGACCTCAACGTTAGTGATAAAGCCACACTAGTGGATGATGCAAAGGCAATTCAAACATTCATTTAACATATTCACATTCGTCTCTATGATCTCTTTCCATCTGTCAATGACCTTTTTAATGCCTCACACACCTGGGGGTATTTTGTGGTGTGTGTATGGATGGTGAGAATTTAGAACATTGGAATGATTATGTTCTAGTCTGGTTTGAGAATGCACCACCTTCCCATTCTGTTACACCCCAGGATTTTCTTTATTGTATGCACAAAGTTGATGGCAGGGGCTGTAGTGGAAGCAAGGGAAAGTAAATTGAATAATTAACCTTGGCTCGGTGTAATTCTTCAGGGTTTATATGGTGGTAGTGGCAGCAGTGGCTAGCTACCGTTGCTAGGTCAGTCAAAAACTACAACCAATGACTACAAAACACATACTCTCTCTCTCTCTCTCTCTCTCTTTCTCTCTCTCTGGCTCTTTCTCTCCTTCTCATATATACAACCTGTAGAAACTTCATACCTGTGTATATGAACTTCTATACAACTTTTTTTTTACATTTCACGCTTTTATACATTTTACATGCTCTTTTCTCTTTCCCTATCTTTCACTTTCTATTTCTCTTTTCTTCTCATTATACTCAATTTTTATTTTCACTCCTTCTCTCTCATTGTAATGAAAATTCTGTAATAAAGATGTAGAACAGAACAAGGTTTTTTCTGGTTATGATTCAGCATGAAGACAGTCAACACTGTGTTCATGATGAGTGTGTGTTTATCGCTTTCTTTGATGTGTGTATTTCTGTAGAATTTTTTCATCTGTCTTTTTCTGTAATGCATTTGTGCATTCCAGTATCTTTCTCTCTCTCATATAT
>NC_069000.1:21865971-21879699 GCF_001194135.2 Octopus bimaculoides
TATATATATAAAGCTTGTGCATACCTGTCTCTTTCATGAAGCACAATGTGATTTTCTTTCTATCCACTGATCCACTTGCTGCTGACCTTCTATAGTCAAATCCCAGTACACTACTGCAACGTGATGTTTTGCATTCCTTGAACGTGCTCTGTAAATGGTGAGGGCTGGACACTCTCTTGTTTCTATCCCATCATAATATCCTCATAATTGACATTATATCAAACTCTTTTTCTTGCCCCTACATTTTGACATCCTTACATTCATATTTAACTTCTGCTTGTTGTAACAGAGCTTCAAAGATTCTGCAAAGTCTGTGGCATTTCTGATAGTTACCTGAAGATTTTGTTTTGTTTTCATTGTAGCCTATCCCGTTTTCCTTAGCATTTGCCACACATCCATAGAAAGGCATTCATTCTGTCGTTCTGGTACAATAACTCAATATGTTGTCACTTTGTCTTACTGACATTACAGATGTTGACTGAAATCAGTTGTTAATTTTATAGGTGTTTATCACTAACTACACCAGTGAACATTATGTTTCAGTGAAGTCTACCACTCTTCACTGATACTACAGTGAACTATATCACCCTGCACTAATGCTACAGACTATACCACTCTGTACTATCAAGTTGTAATGAAAGTTCTGACTGTTTCTTAAGGCTCCATAAGACAATAAAAAAAAAAACTATCTGATTTATTTAATCATTAATATAGTCACCATTCTTCTCTATGATCTTTTCCCATCTGTCGATGACCTTTTTAATGCCACATTCAAAAAATTCCTTAGGTTCAGAAGTGAAAAAGAAAATTAACTCATTTTACACTTCTGCTCTTGAAGCCAATCTTAATCCACTCAATGATTTTGTAGTAAAGAGATGTTAATCTGTAGGTGCAAGTTCTGGAGAATATAGTAGGTGATGCATAATTTTCTAGGCATATTTTTCTAGGAGATCTTTGGCACTTTTATGCAGTGTATGGTCTAGCATTATGATGGAAGATGGTTCCTTTTCTGCTTCTTAATGATGGACATTTTTGCTGCAGAGCTGCTTTTTGATGTGTTACCTGTTGGCAGTATACATCAGCTGTTATTGTTTGATTATTGTCTAGCAGCTCTTGATTAATTATCCCACATAAGTCTAGCTGTACACTCAGAAGAATCTTCCTTGGATGCTGGCTATTTCTGGGCTGCTGAGCTGGCTCTTGACCATGACTGAGCCACAGACATTTTCACTTAACATTATGGTAGTGTATCCATTTTTCATCTCCTGTAATGACTCTATTCAAAAAAGATATTTGTGGCTCACAAAATTGCACTGATGTGTAGCAGTCAACATGTTTGTGATTATTAGCAGAGAGATCATGCAGGGACCCATTTTCCAACCTTTGACACTTTACCAAACCCTTTCAATTCACAATGAATGGGGTTTTCACTCACATTGAAACCCATGGTTAGTTCCTGAGCTGTAGCAGTCAGGTTTGCTTCAATAGTGCATCTGGATCTAACCCTCTTGGATGCTCTTCTCTTGATTCATGCTGCAGGCTGTAGTCGCCATTTCTGAATTGTGAAGACCATCTTCTGCATGTTCTTCCAGTCACTTTGCCATCTCCACAAATGTTTCAGAGTAATTTTGCTATCACACTTGCACTGTCCCCTTTTTGAAATTCCTAAAGAATAACATGATGAATATATTCTTTGTTTGGAATGAACATGGGGCCAATACAGCAACTTCAGTTATGATAAAATTGACAAAATCTGAAAGAAAATTATATACTATTGATTTTGCCCTATTTCATATAGAAAAATAGAATTGAGAAGTTAAATACCTTTAAATCTAACTAGATGGTTACTTTAAAATAAATTTTTTTAAAAATAAAACGAAGCAGTCAGAACTTTCATCACAACCTGATACTACTACAGTGAACTATACCACATTGTACTAAAGTTACAGTGAAGTATACTACTCTGTATTATTATAGCTTGCAGTGAAGTAGACTGCATTGTTGTGATGTATCTTCTTCATACTTGCTTTAATGAAATGACAGTGCTTAATACATGACTTTCTCATTTTTGACTAGTTGACACTATAACAATGACTCATAAAAGGGGGAAAAAACTTAGATAAGACCTTCCCCCTTTCCTGAAAACTTAATGTATCAGCACTTACATTTTGGAGCATTGGTTTAGAAGTTTGCTTTGCAAATATGCAGGCCAGAGTCCAACTGTGCATTGCATTGGGGAAGTGTCTTTTACCAAAGCCTCAGGTCAGAATTTTGAGTGAAATTAGAGAGACCAAAAACTGGAAGATTGTGAAGTGAACTGTACCTAATCTTGGATTAATCCCTCACTCAGTTGAACCTCACTATTTCTTTCTTGGGCTTTTTTTAGCAAGGTTCACTTATGGTAAGTATTCGAAACAAGTGTTCAATCTAAATAAAACTTGATATCTTGATATACTCTTTCTTCCTGTAGTAATCTATGAGTGGGAGAGGGAATCCTTTTCTTCCCCAGCAGTAACTGATACCCTACAAAAAACATGGGTGCTTTCTTTCTGAAGCCCTTAAAATAATTTAAATATAATTTTCCAGTATATAGTCAGGCATAGTATAGGTGCAGGTGTGGCTGTGTGGGAAGAAGTTTGCTTCCCAACCACATGATTCTGGGTTCAGTCCCACTGTGTGGAACTTTGGGTAAGTGTCTTCTACTATAGTCCCGGATTGACAAAAGACTCATAAGTAGATTAGGTAAACAGAAACTGAAAGAAGCCCATCAAATACATGTGTGTGTGTATGTATCTGTGTATGCAAGTATCTGTGTTTGATCCCACCACTGCTTGTGTATTGGTTTTAGTTTGTTTACATCTTCATAACTTTGAGTTTCTGCAAAAGAGACTGATGGAATAAGTACCAGGTTTTAAAAAATAAGTACTTGGGTTAATTTGTTCAACTAAAGACACTGCAAGCTGATGCCCCATCATGATTGCAGTCTAGTGGCTGAAACAAGAGATAAAGCACGCTTTGAACCTTCACAGACTTTGTTGGAAGGAATCCCATTTTGTATTAACAACGCCAAATCATACATTCAAAATAAATGGAAGTGGAGAGACAAGTTACTGAAGAGATTGCAAGAGTGCAATGAAATAATTTAACAAAAAACTATATAAATTAATAAAGGACTGAACCAGTGCATGTGTTTATTACCGGCATAATGTCTCTCCCAAGGTTTAATTGTATTTCTTTCAACACACGTATCCACATCAAGAATCTTGCACACAAAATACACATACGAAATAAAATTTAAACCTTGGTGACAATCTTTACAATTGTAACAGTGGTCAAATCTTATGCATAAATTTACTCAAAATACCAAAATTTTCTGTAAATATTTTCCAAACTTATCTGAGCCATTTTATTCATTAGATTCACAACAATGAGGTTGGTTAGCTTCAAAATAAAGAAGTTGTTGAAGAGAAAGGATCTAAGACAAGATAATGACTAACTAAAGCCCTCCAACTCACACTCAAAATCACTATAGTTTTAGTTGGTAAATAATAGACAACTGCTATGATTGTTTGAGGAATGCAATTACAATTCACGAGTGGTGGAGGTGGTGGTGGTGATGTTGACATTTATGACTCTTTTAATATTGTTTCAACAAAATCTGTTGTCCTTCTTTTTTCCTTTTCTATTTCACACTGAAATCTGTCATTCTTTTGTAAGCAACTTAACCTAATTCTGTTCTTTCCAATGTCTAGTCCTCTCCACTAACCATTGACGTGTGCTACTAAAAATAAGTTGTTTATTCATCAACATCATCAGTTTTCCAACGTTAGCTTAGAAGTTTGGAATGTTCTGCAATATGTGTCTTTATGTGTTGTAATTCTGAATTACTTCTACTACTAAGGCCCAACATGCTCGGATATGCCCAAATCACTTCTCAAAATCATTCTTGGTATACCTCTGTCCACAGTTAGCTTCCACCAACATCACAACATCTATTTACCCATGAGCCAATGAGTGAGCCTCTGTGCAGTTTACTCAAACTGTTGGAAGGAAATATCCAAAATACCCTCAAACCACACCTACCACCTTCAAAAGAGAGGAACACATTGCATAATTTAGTCCTAAATGCTTTCTCTGGAAAAAGATGGTAAAGCCAGAACTGAAATACTTTTGATCATATGTCTACTCCTTCAGGTCTAACCTGGCATTCATCAACAGCTTGTTCACCTGCTCTCATTTTGCATCACCTGCTCTCTTGCATCACCTGCTCTCTTGCATCACCTGCTGTCATTGTGGCATACATCTTCCAATGTTTATGAAACCAGGTCACATAAAATCTGGTGTAACCCTCTGGCTCACCTGTTCTTGTCAAACCATCCAACCCATGCCAGCTTGGAAAAGGGGATGTTAAATGACGATGATTTTGTGACCACTAGCATCATTGATTACAGTTCACCAATTGGTATATCACTATTTCCGTTTATATTTGTGCACCATTTGACTTATCTCACTAATGTTTATATCTTTCACCAGTATATATTGGCATTAAAATGCTTGTACACACATAGCTTTATTAACAAAATTAACCTTCTACTTTTATACTTTGTTTTCAGATAGTTCTCTTAATTATTGAAAGAAATATATACCTATTTAAAACACAGTAGGTTAACAGTGCTCTTACATATAAAACCCTTTACACAAAATTATATGTAATTAATAAAAACATCAAGGCACATACATTGCTTTGTGGTAAAAAGTTTACTTCTCAAGAACATGGTTTCAAGTTCAAAAATGGTTGTAGTAAAGTCTCTTCTTCTCTCTGGACTAGACATCTATGTTTCCATTAACTCCTTAAGGTTATAAGAGAGGTTCTTGTTAGCATGCAATAAATCCTGAGTATCACTTGCATCAACTTCTTCAAATCCCACTTCCTGCACTACTAGTACTACAAGGCTATTGCTGACTAACAGTATTCCATCTGCTTTCCTATAGCCCATCTTAACTACATTTGAACACAGTTCTTTTTCCTAACCCCAGTGAAACATGTATGTTTACCTTCTCAGACATGTTTGATTAAAAATTTTTTTTTTATTGCTTGTATAATGTAATTTTTCCAAAGTTCTTTGATGGGCTGCTGGTTAGCATCAGTTGATTTAAAGTTTTCAGATAATACACCTTGTAAACAAAAATATCATCCTGGTCCATAGGCCGAAGTTGTCTTTGGTGGTTTGTGTATACCCACTTGGAGTAAATTGAGAATTGATTTACTAGGAATGTTATCCCAAAAGCAGAAGTACTCCATACTCTAAATTATTTTTCTCACAGTTACGTTTAACAACAGAGACTGAAATGTTCAAGACACCATCCAGTAAACAAATATTATGTAATTTAAGCTTTTCTGTTAGATTTCTGCTTAACAGGCAGATTAGATTTGGAAATTCTTTTATTGTTCATGGAGTATCAGAAAGTTAAACGGGCTGTGGCTTAAATTTTGAATCTCCAGTGGCATTTACTTCCTACTATATGATGCAATATTTTGCTGCACCATTTTTTTCTTTCTTTGAGATAAAAGTTAAAGATAAAATAGCCCACACTTGTATGCATTAACAACTAAACTTGGTGTATGTTTATCTCTTTCTGTCAATTGCACTGGAACATCTCACGCAGCCTTGATGTCAGCACATTGCTGATTTCTCAGTTTATCTGAATGCTACGAAGATTAGATCATGTTTGAATTTTTCAATTCTTCCACTTGAAGCAACAAATAATTAACTTGCTCAGCTTATTTCAGCTGATTAAATTTAACATCTTTTGCTGGATAATGGCTTCAAAAGTGGCAAGCAACATAATGACATATCCACAGAAACACTTAACAATTCTCTATATTTACCATGGTTTTGCAGCATATCTTTTGTTTTTTACTTGCTACAGTCATTTGACTGTAGCCATGCTGGAGCAGTACCTTGAATGGTTGTAGTTGAACAAATCGACCCTGGTACTAATTTTTGAAAGCTTAATACTTATTTTATTGATCTCTTTTGCTGAACCATGAGACTTCAGTTGGCCCGAGGCTACAGTAGAAGACACTTGCCCAAGGTGCCATGCAGTGGGACTGAGCATGGAACCATATGATTGGGAAGCAAGCTTTTTACCATACAGCTGTGCCTGTACATGTTAGTTTAAAAGCATGATACTCACCACAGGTTTCCATGACAACTTTTTTGTCAAATTGATTCATAATAGGCGTAGGAGTGGCTGTGTGGTAAGTAGCTTGCTTACCAACCACATGGTTCCGGGTTCAGTGCCCACTGTGTCCCACTGTGTGGCACTTTGGGCAAGTGTCTTCTACTATAGCCTTGGGCCGACCAAAGCCTTGTGAGTGGATTTGGTAGACGGAAACTGAAAGAAGCCCGTCGTATATATGTATATATATATGTATGTGTGTATATGTTGTGTATCTGTGTCTGTCCCCACAACATTGCTTGACAACCGATGCTGGTGTGTTTAGGTCCCCGTAACTTAGTGGTTCGGCAAAAAGAGACCGATAGAATAAGTCCTGGGGTCGATTTGATTCGACTAAAGGTGGTGCTCCAGCATGGCCGCAGTCAAATGACTGAAACAAGTAAAAGAGTAATTGTTTTCAAACTTGACACTATGTCCTAATGATTCCACAACAACACTTTTCCCCCTCCTTTTTATTATATTCAGTTTGTTAATTTATGGTGTTACTTCGTACTTACATGACATAAGAGGATAATAAGGGTTTTGAATTAATTTATTAAAAATCATTACTGTACTTTGCTCTAGAAGCGGTATGATGTAGAGTGGGTAGCACTCCAGGATGTAGTAATAGAAAACCAAATGTAACTAGTTTCTTTTGTGCATATTAATAAAGTAATGGTTTAATTCTTTATAAGGAGGTTCAAATTTAAGAAGGAAATTGTGTGTGTGTGTGTGTGTGTGTGTGTGTGTGTGTGTGTGTGTGTGTGTGTGTGTGTGTGTGTGTGTGTGTGTGTGTGTGTGTGTGTGAGAGACTTTAGTTGTTAAATTGCTGTAGTATTATGCTTCATTATAACAAGGTTTCATTTAATGAAGAAATGTAAAATGAGCTGTATATATAATGATAAAGTGCAACAGAATTCCACATAGTTTTCACTTGAAAAGCATTGGTCAAACCAAAACTTTGGCAGAAGCAAGCTACTGTGCTGTGGTGGTCACATTTGGAATAATATGGTTGTGAGTTGGACTTCTTATCTTCACATCTATGTAAGTTAATATTGGTTTTGAATTTTGGCACAAGGTCAGCAATTTTAGGGGAGGGGGCAAGTTGATTACATTTCCCCCAGTGCTTGACTGCTACTTATTTTATTGACCCTGAATGGATGAGAGGCAAAGTCACCTCAGTGGAATTTGAACTCAGAACATAAAGATGGACAAAGTGCTGCTAAGCATTTTGCCCAGCATGCCAGCTCACTACCTTATATGTAAGTTCATATTGCAAATCTAAACCGTCCCTACTCAACTCCTTATCCTCCACTCACCACCAGCCATCTATGCTCTCGGTTATTAAGTGACATTTTTCTTACTTACACAATATATTGTCAGTTCTTTGAAGTAAAAAAAAAACTTACATACATTTACTGCTGAGGCAACAGATCTTCAAATACCTCACTTTCTCCTTCTTTTCTTCCATCTTAGACTCAAGCTACAACTATCTCCACTTCCATTTGCAGTTAATCACGTCACTTTTATAGCTATATAGCAAAACTTATAGACAGCTTGCTGGAAGCAGTCTATAATTTTCAGTTTATATCCATTCACATTGTCAGCTAGTCCACTGCAACTGTTACATATTAAATGTTGATTTCCCTTCTGCTATAGAACATGTCTTCACCTGTTGTGTATTCTTATTTGCATTGACTGCTATACACATACAATAGTGAAAGTCTGTCTGCCTGCTCCCTTCTGGTGCATTAGTGCACATGGCCATTTTATTGCATACTGGAATCCCTTGCTACCAGCTGAGCCCTGCTGTGCTAAACTTTTCTTAAGACTGACCTTTTTTTTTTTTCTTTCAATTCTTCATTGTAATCTTCAATGCAAATCAACAATACACACAAGTTCCCTTAAGCATTGAATTCTGAATGCTTTTGAATTAAAATGACTAGAAAAATTGCAGGGAGTAGAACACTTTCTTGGCTGCCTATTAAATATTTTATTAAGTATGCTGATGATCCTTTTCTTTACATTGAACAGCACACCCATCAACCCCTCTTCCCCCTAATCATTCCTCCCCCACCAGTTCCTTTCAAACAGATGACTCTTCAGTTCAATGTAGGCTTGCTCTATAATTCTGTGTTACAGTTCTAAATACTTTAACACATTGCACCTCCCATCCTCACAATAATGACAGAGCCAGTAAGGGAACCTCTATGTGGTTGTTTGAACTGCTAGAGACAGCAGTCAAATTTTCCTTGTCACACTCTTTATCATCTTGCAAAGGAGAACAACACAATAGTGTATTCCTAGATACTCTTGAACTGACATGTTGGTATGGTCCTACATGCTCAGATAACAACAACATTGAACATTGACAGTTTCTAACTCACTCCTTTATGTGTCTCTCCTCTTCCTCCTCTGCTAGTTAAAGCTAACACCATTCTGCCTCAACATCATCAAGATTTTAACATTCACTTTTCCATGTTCACTTAAGTCAGATGGAATTGATTGAGACAAATTTCCTCTGGCCAAATGCCTTTCCTGTCACTAACCTTCATTTGTTACCAAGCAAAAGTAATTTTTCTCCTGTGGCTACATGTTTTTCATGGAAGACTGGAAATGAATAATACCCATTTTTAGCCATTACGCAATATCAAGACAAGGGGACACTCCCCCACAAGCTATGGGTTGCATTCAGTTTCTGTCTACCAAATCCACTTATAAAGCTTTTGTTGGCATGGGGGCTGCAGTCGAAGACACTTGCTCAAGGTACAACACAGTGGGACATAAACCCAAAATCACATGCTAGTGCCTATCTTGCAGACACCAATCTTTGTAAGCATAAATTTGAAGCATAGCCATCACAATGTTTTATGTATTGTTGTTGTTAAGGTCTTCCTTTGTTGTCTCTCAGATGATTAACTCAATGGGAGAGCTTTATATTGTGGCATGAAACTAAGTCATGTAATAGTTGGATGACCACAATTACTCTAACTTTATACTCACTCATACACATTCAGAGTAATGATTAATAGAAAGTAACAACCTACCAACATTAAATATAATAAATTTATCAGAATTTTTGAGTGTCCACCCTTGTTGCTTTGACTGAGAACACACCCATTTTATCTCAAATTATTTACACCACTCACTTGCAATGTTTCCCTTCATATTCTGAGAGAGAGAGAGAGAGAGAGAGAGAGAGAGAGAGAGAGAGAGAGAGAGAGAGACTGACTGAACTTGTGATGGTCTAGATTAATCCAATCAAATTTCTCGAGGTTGTTGAACTCATAGGATTAGCAATGATCCAGGATATTAGTTTAACAATATGCTTTCACCACCACCCTTATCATCAACATTGTTTTTTTTTATGTGTTTTTCTTGCTTACTGCATAGACTGAATAGCAGCTCCTTTACACAACGTTTTCTTTTTTTTTTTTTTTGCTTTTTTCCTCACTTTCCATTGCCTTCTCTGTAAATTCCAACATTTTTGAGATCAGCTTTTACTACTTCTGCTCAAGTCTTCCTGGTCTTTCTCTTCGACAGTTTCCTACCACTTGGATTTCCTGATACTTCTTTACCTGTCCATTATGCGTATGTCCATGCCAATACAGTTGTCTTTTGCACTCAATATCTGGTTCTTCTTGTGCCCAGTTTTTCTCTCAGTTCTTCTTTACTACATCACTCATACTTTGTTGTACTTATTTCCAATTATGATTTTCAAAAATCCTTGTTGTTGTTATGATCATTGGTGATTTGGCTAACTGGATAAAATAATTAAGGTTAGGATGACTAACTGTTGAGGTTCTGAGCTCATATCTAGCTGCACATAGGTTAAACATTTAATTCTAAAATAACTCAGTTAATTAATGAATATGTAGTGAGCCAAGGGTGTTCATATCAGAGGGCTAAAGATGTTATGAGAGAAGAGTCTAAGACGGTGAGCTGACAGAATTGTTAGTATGCTAGGCAAAATGCTTAGCAGCATTTTGTCCATTTTTATATTCTGAGTTCAAATACTGCCCAAGCCAACTTTGCCTTTTATGATTTTGGGGTTGATAAAATAAGTAGCAGTTGAGCACTGGGGTCGATGTAATCGACTTATCCCCTCCCCCAAACTTGTTGGTCTTGTGCCAAAATTTGAAACCAATATGAGAGGAGAGTCTTTCATTCACCTGACCCCTTTAATACCAACCTGCTTTGGTAACACATTGCTGTTTATCAAAATTCCATGTTAATTTATGTTCCAAAAATCAGTTTAATAATGCCAAATCGATTTTACTAAATACTTCATTATTTTTTAAATTAATTGAATTAAAGGCAGTATACTTCTAGAGAAATTTGGTAATGAAAGGGTCAATGCAAACAAACTATAATTAATTAGTGGTCTAATGAAACTGTGTACTTCTCTGGAGGATTAATTTGGTGAATGGATTCCTCAGACTGAAGTTGGGGTTATTTGAACGAATGTTAAAACTTCAGCTGATTGTACGCCTCATTTGGTACTTTGTTATTTGGGGAGCAGTATTTTGATTAATGTATAAAATAGGAGGGTTAATTTATAACACTATATAACCACCATTTTTCTGAATGGAATTTACCCAGTAATAATGAAGGAGCAGTGATAGAATGATGAAAATGACTTGATTACTTTTCCACTCCAACCAATTTCCATAAGAAGATTGAACTGATAGGGGATGCTGGTTTGGTATAGTAATTTAAGAACAAAATGCTTTCTTCAGAAATTTTGTAAAACCTTGGGCCAGAAAAGAAAATTCACCTTTATTGTAGAGTCTCTAGGATTAACAGCTAAATCTCCCTCAAGTTGCACACAACTGTCCTTAAACGAAGAACTACTTTGGATAATGTAGTCCTTAATATACTCAGCTATGAGAAAAGTCGGCTTGGTCATGTCTTGACTTGTCCTTGATAATAAGTCTGTTTGATGAGGGTTGACCAGCCAATAACAATAGTGTGCAGGTTGTTGGAGGAGATTTGACTATTGCATTGAGCAATCCAGCTGACTTGTATAGAAGCTTTTCCCCTAGCTTGTCATGAAGGTTGGGATGGGACTGTTAATAGAAAGTTTATTGTCGGACACCTCTCTCTCTCTCTCTCTCTCTCTTTCTTTCTCTCCCTCTCTCTCTCTTTCTCTCTCTCTCTCTCTCTCTCAGCAAAATATTAAAACAGAAATTTAATGATGATAATGGTGGTGGTGGTGATAAAGGCAATTACTACACCTACATAATTATTGCTTATTGGTTTCCAATTTGATGTTTTAATAGCGGAAGCTTTACTGTTTTCTGTTGGAATGCATATAGAATGCTGGCATTCCTGTAAATGCAACAATAAAATTCCTACCACACACAGTGATAAAAGTCTAGACACAGACAAGGCACACCCATCTGATAACTATCTGTATATAAGTTATTCTATATATTTGCAATGTTGAAACAAGAGAAATTCTTCGGATATTTTGGGTGTTTTTTTTTTAAATCTTTTCACCCTTCTCCTTCCCACAAACTAATTCTGGATTTTATTTATTTTATTTACACCTATGGGGAGAGAGATAGATGGGGGTAGGTAGCAAGATTCTCATTTTCTGAAAGTGCTATGATGGAAGGTAGCTTCCACTCTTATGTTCTTGATCTTCACCTTAGTCTTGTTAATAGACATGCACACATACATTGTGCTACAACTAACACAATCACAGTGGAAGCTCTCTCCTTTCAATACAAATTCACTGATTTTCTCCTTACATATACAGTGTATGTATGTATGTAATGTTTGTGGGTATGTTACTTTACTGAATGCATTAAAAGTCAAGTATCTTGGACTGAATTATCAGTTTCGAACATTTAAGCTACACAAATGTTCTACTACATGTAGTATTTTTCATCTGCTTCTAGACTAAAAAAATTGTGTGTGTGTGTGTGTGTACACATTTATTGGTGATTAACAGTAATTTGACATAAGGTGGCTTACTATTGCTGAAGATTGTGGTTGAATGACATCTTGTGTCTTGCAATACTATTGTTGTTGTTGGCACTCTGTCGCTTATGACGTCGAGAGTTCCAGTTGATCCGATCAACGGAAAAGCCTGCTCATGAAATTAACGTGCAAGTGACTGAGCACTCCACAGACACGTGTACCCTTAATGTAGTTCTCGGGGATATTCAGCGTAACACAGAGTGTGACAAGGCTGGCCCTTTGAATTACAGGCACAACAGAAACAGGAAGTAAGAGTGAGAGAAAGTTGTGGTGAAAGAGTACAGCAGGGTTTGCTACCATCCCCTGCCTGAGCCTCGTGGAGCTTTAGGTGCTTTTGCTCAATAAACACTCACAACGCCTGGTCTGGGAATCGAAACCGCAATCCTATAACTGCAAGTCCGCTGCCCTAACCACTGGTCCATTGCGCCTCCACCTTGCAATACTATATATATCTAATAATAAAACAGCACTGAAAGGGGACAGCACATGTTGCTATAATACTCATTTAATAGCAGATCAAAATTTGAAGTTGTGTGAGAAGCAGCCTGTTTCAGAATCTTTTGTTTATTTCAGTCATTGGACTGTGGTCATGCTGGAGCACTATCTTGAAAAGCTTAGTTGGACAAATCAATCCAGTACTTCTATTTTTTTTTAAGCTTAGTACTTGTTCTATCAATATCTTTTGCCTGACTGCTAAGTTATGAGAACATAAGCAAACCAACACCAGTTGTCAAGCTGTAGTGGGTGGGGGGACACAATACAAACACAGAATGCACTCATTGATATCTATATCTAATATATATAGTTACATGCATACACTCACCCCCACATGATGAACTTCTTTTCAATTTCATCTAGCAAATCCACTCACAAGGCTTTGGTTGGCCTAGGGCTATAGTGGAAGACACTTAGCCAAGGTGTTATGCAGTGGAATGGAACCCAAAACCATGTGTTTGGGAAGCAAACACACAGCCACACTTGTAACTATCAGGTTGAGTAAAATTATAAGCATTGTTTTGAACCATAAAGAATTTGTACTGGATTTTTGAAGAGTTTTGAATTTTTTTAAACAGTTTTTTTGCAATTGTCTGATCATACAGACATAGACTTGCCCAAATGCATCAGTAAATTAACATTGATATTTTTTTCACTGTTATAATCATCTGAAATGGAACTGTCAAAGCACGATATTCGAGCAATTTTGCTATTCAACTTCAAACGTGGCTGTAAAGCAGCTGAAACTGCTCGTGATATCACCGAAATGTTTGGTGAGGAAATGACCAATCAGTGGTCAGCTTGAAAATGATTTCGCAGTGGAGACCTGAGCCTTGAAGTTCGTGAATGTAGTGGACGCCCATTTCTCATCAATAATGGTCAATTAAAGGCCGTTGTTGAGAAAGATCCTCGTAAAACCACTCAAGAACTGGTGAAAGAACTTAGCCAGAAAACTGCCTGCAACCATTTGCATGCGATCGGAAAATCAAAAAAGCTCGACAAATGGGTACCTCACGATTTGAA
>NC_069000.1:21879709-21904709 GCF_001194135.2 Octopus bimaculoides
AATCAAAAAAGCTCGACAAATGGGTACCTCACGATTTGAATGAAAATCAGAAAATGCGCAGATATGAAATTTGCTTGTCGCTTTTCTGTAACTAGACCAATCCATTTCTCAACTGTATTGTAATTTGCGATGAAAAGTGGATTCTGTACAATATCAAAAAAACATTCTCTGCGGTGATTGGAGCAAAATAAAGCACTGAAAAACTTTCCTAAACCTGAGCTCTTCAAAAAGAAGGTTATGGTAATTGTTTGCTGGTGTACTGCTGGACTCATCCACTATAACTTAAAACCCAGAAAAACCATTAGTGCAGAAACATATTGCCATGAAATTACCAAAATGAATGCAAAACTGCTACTCCTCCATCCCAGACTGGTCAACAGAAGAGAGCCGATCATTCTTCATGACAATGCTTGTTCACACATTTCACTAATGTCACTCCAGAAGTCTACAAAGTTCTTCCCCACCCAACTTATTCCCAAGCCCTTTCTCCTACCGATTACCACTTTTTGAAGCACCTTGATGGTTTCCTGTGAGAGAAAGAGTTCAAAAATCAAACCGATGCTGAAAGTGTGTGCAAAGAGTTCATCAGCTCCAGAACTCTAGATTTCTATGTTACCAAAATAAACAAACTTGCAACTTGTTGGCAAAAATGTGTTGATTGTAATGATACTTACTTTGATGAATGAAATGTCCACATTGTTGAAATATATTTTGATGAATTTCATATTTCAAAATGTTGCTTACTTTTTACTCAGCCTGATATTTTGTGTGAATTGGAGTTTCCTTCTCTTGACATCACAGGGTAGTTGTAAATTAGTGTCACTATCATGCAGTAGTGTCATTTGTTTCCAATCTCCCATGAAAACATGTTTGGTTGTGGGGGAAATGTCACCTTACTTGGAGATAGGTGATGGTTTGCAAGAGGAAGCTGTAGAAAATTGGCCTCAACAAATTCTGCTCAACCCATGCATGCATGGGAAATGAACATTAAAACAATAATGATGATGATGATTTATATACATGACTTATAATTGAAGTGGAGTGGTTTGAAAAATAAAGTGAGGTTTAGTAATGGCAGCATAGGTTTAAACAATAGCAGTTAGCTGATTACATGATATTTGCTTAACAGCAAGGAAGTAGTTTACTGCAAACTACAGCTGTTCGTTGATTAGATACAGCATAAAATTTCTGAGAGTTCACTTTAAAGAATAAGACCATATATTTCCTCTTTAAAGACTACTGCAACCACATTGATAACTTTGAAAGAATGTATTGGCAGGCTCAAACATAACCCTACAATAGCTGAGATGCCTATGGTTCCCTGTCATATCTTCACTTTAAAGATAAATCTACACAGTGAAGACAACAGCATGGTTGTAGTGTGTGTATGATTATTGCATACCAACAATAGGGTGTTATAAATAAGTCAGTTAAACCCTTTTTTTTTTAATGTTTCAGTCATTAGATTTGCCTGTGACCATACTGGGACACCACTTTGAGGAATTTTAGTCAAACTAATTGACTCCAGTATTTATTTTCTTTTTAAGCCTGGTCTTTATTCTATCAGTCTATTTTTCCAGACTGCTAAGTTAGGGGACATAAATACACCGACACCAGTCATCAAGCAGTGGTCAGGGACAAATACAGACACACACACATGATGGGCTTTTCCAGTTTCTGTCTACCAAATCCACTCACGAGGCTTTGGTTGGCCCTATGCTATAGTACAAGACACCTGCCCAAAGTGCCATGCAGTGGAATTGAACCTGGAACCATGTGGTTGAGAAGCAAACTTCTTACCACACAGCCATGCCTGTACTTATATATAAACTGTTTTGTTGGAATTCTTGTTTAGCCATAGTCAGCTCTGACATCAAAGGCATATGAGCTGTGGTCATTCTGTTGTTCAGCTTACAATATCCAATATGCCCTTACCAAAATGGTAGGTCATGATTTAGAGAGATTTGGTCACTATTTCTAGCAGTACTTGTGTCCACATAGAGGCTTCTTCATTGATTTGAATTACTTTTGTTGTGTAGCTATGTACATTGGTGTGTGTATGTGTAAATATGTGTGCATGTGCATTACATATGCATATAGCAAAAAGATGTGGGAGTTAAAAAGCTATGAAGGTAGTCATGATCACCAGTAATCAACAGGAGCAGCATGTGTATATGTTTATACATAAATGTCTATATTTGTGTGTGTGTGATTGTATTGATCTCTTTAGCATCTAATTCTTTCTCACATGGAGCAACATAATAAACTTCTGTTTTAATAGAGTTGTGCAATGTATGTATATGTATATATGTACATGTATGAAGTTGTATTATGTATGTAATGTATGTAATGTATGTATGTATGTATGTATGTATGTAATGTATGTATGTATGTAATGTATGTATGTATGTATGTAATGTATGTATGTACAATATATCTATTTGTGCAGCTGTCTAGCTTGCTTGTGATTATTTATCTGGCATGTTGCATTAGGGTACCTAGCTGGGCTGCACACATACATCCAAATTATTGATTTCACCTGTTATCTAGGACATTGTAACGCTATCAAGTTACTGATTTCAACTTGACCCAACTTGTCATTATATAACGAGCATTTTAAGGTAAGACTGACTTGCTTTGAAATCTTCATATAATCTTGAACCAGAGGTTTGACAAATATATAACGACCCTTGCTCAATACAGCAGTAACTACTTTGCTCTTTCATTAGCATATTTCTGTTGGAATACACAGCTTTTGTTTCAGTTGATTTCAAAAATAATCTTTTGTGTTTTGCTTGTTTCAGTCTTTGGACTGCAGCGATACTGGAGCAGCACTTCAAAGGGTTTTAGTCAAACAAATTGACCCCAGTACTTATTCTTAAGCCTGTTACTTATTCTATCAGCCTCTCTTTGCTGAACTGTTAAGTTACAGGTTTGTAAACAAACCAACACTGGGTTGTCAAGAAGTGGTGGGGAACTAATGCAAACACACACACACTCACAAATACACATGCATAATGGGCTTCTTTCAGTTTTTTTCTGTCAAATCCACTCACAAGGCTTTAGTTGGCCCAGGGCTATAGTGAAAGATACTTGCCCAGGATGCCATATAGTGGGACTGAACCCATGATCTCAAGGATGGGAAGCAAGCTTCTTACCACGCAACTATAAAGGAATTTAGCAAAATAACTTTATTATTCAACTGGTTTTTGGGACATAACATGGAATTTAAAACAGGAAGTTCCTATCAAAGAACCAGGGGTGGTCTCAAATGGGTTGATATCAAAAGGGTTAAAATTTAAATCTCTTCAATATGTGAGCAATAGATGTTTAGATTTCCTCCTTTTCCTGTATCTTTTTCTATTTATAGTATTTTTTTAGTGAAATGCAGTAGTTTTAAACAAATAAAAACAAATGCATTGTATTTTGATACCCCGTGAGACTGAGCATACACTTTTTCTGGTTTTATTTCTAATCTAATTCATGATTCATACCAATGCAGACATACCCAATCCTCATGAACTATCCCTATTTACATTAGCTATGAGGTTAACATTCTGAATGACTGACCATAAGATCAAACCCTACTACATCAGTTATTTGCATTTCACCTCCTGGGTCACATCTATGACTCTAGTTCATTCATTGTAGTTGGCTGTCAAAACAATCCACCCAGTCAATTTCGTAGGTGGATTTTTTTTTTAAAGTTAATTTATTTTTATGTATTTATTTATATATTTATATTATCACAGAAGGATGGGCAGTACCCTTGGCCTTTGCAGGTCTTCTTAAGGCTGGTGGGATATTTAAAACTGATGGTTAGCCTGAACATCTGCAAGTTCATGTCTGCAAGGGAAAATATGGTCAGAGAAGGGACTGAAGATTTTATCCAAATGTTTACTAGTACCTTAGCATTTATTTTTTAATTCACTCCGGCAAACTGCAAAAAAGCATGAAGATTGTCACTACTAAGTAGTGAACTTGAAGCCGTGTAATCCGTAGTCCAGTATTATCCTAGCTATTTGAAAAATCAGCCAAAAAGCAATGATTTTCAATATTGCTGTAGATACAGTAGACCGTATCTGCACCCGTAGAATACAGTTGCATTACTTGTTTTGTTTGGACCAAGAATTCTTAGTCATTTTGACTTTGAGGCACACTGAGATCAAATAAAAAAGTACTTGGATGAACAGTTAAAATTAAATCAACTATGTTTTAAAGTAGAAAGTTCAGTGCATAATATTTAAAACTGTTTCTTACCTCATTTTATTAATCATACTTTTGTATCACAAAGGTTATAAATTTTTTTAAGACCCTCAAGCATTACTGAGTTTCTAAAGTCTTTGATGATATTTTTAAAACTTGCAGCACACCAGATACCTCTTGTAATGTACCAGTGTACTGCAGGGCACCATTTAAGAACTCACTGGTTTAGTTAGACATTTGGTAGCTCTTGCAATAAAACTTGGAAGAGAATTAGCTGAATTTACTTGCTTTGAATGTAGCACAAACAAATGTAAAGACAGTCTTTAGTGATTTGACTGTTGCATCATGAACCAGTTTGCACATCATATGGTCAATTTGTTACAATCTAACATATCCCTGTTTAAGGATAAACTTGTAGGTTTTTGTGTAACATGAACATTGTATTAAACATCCATGTTTAGGGCAATGTTCAGTCATGTAAGTCATTGTTATCACTACATAGCCTTTTCTCCTTTTCCACCCCCAAGACATAAGTCTTCCTTGTACTTGAGATTAAATTGATATAACTTTTGCTCTGCACTTCTGTTTATCTTGCTTTTCTGCCACTCTGCTATCTATGCTAAATCACTTTAGCTCACATTTAATACCAAAACTGCCTCCCTTCAGATGTCATCAAGAACAGATTCTTTTAATTTTTTTTTTTTTTCAGTGATATTTCACTATCATTTATTTCTTTTTCCTTCTCTGCTTCCTATCTTCCTGCTATTTTATTTTCTGAAATTCAGCTTACTACCAATATCCACCCTGACTAGTAATCTACTCTACACCTTCCATCCACTCTATATAGCCCTATTTACACTGGTATCTAACACACCTCTGCCTCAGGCCACCCCTGACCACAAGCCTTGTCTAACTGTCTGAGATGAGTTGTTGTCACTACTATCCAAATGCTCCACTTTATGAACCTTATCATTAGACTCTATATGTACACTATATTTCAACTGCAGATCAAACAAACTGGAGCAAAGAGTAAATATAAAGAGCAAAGAGTAAATATTGCACCCTCATTCTGTTGATGGGTCATGTGAGTTACTTGGTGACCTCACTAGTGTTGGTGCCGTGAAAAAAGGCAACCAGTACACTCTGTGATGTAGTTGGCATTAGGGAGGGCATCCTACTGTAGAAACCTTAGCAAGGCAGACAAAGCAGCTCAATGCTGTCCTCTAGCTCACCAGATCCCGTTGAACTGTCCAACCCATGCCAGCATGGAATACAGACATTAAAGGATGATGATGTAAAGACATAAATATATACTGTAAAAATATGTTTAACAATGCAGAGATAGTTAATCTTATTAAAGCCTTTTGAGTTTTATTCCCGACTTTCTTTAAATCTCTAGGTTAACTACCTCTTTGACATTGTCTACATCAAAATGGTCTGTCTGCAGTCTAGCATGGATCAATGTAAACATGAATAGATCAATGTGATCATGATGTTGTCATTTTCTGTTTTATTGAGATAGTCTTAAGTACACACTATTAACTGAGCAGATTTCTTTAGTTTAGAGCAGTAAACTATAAATTCAGAGTAGGCATGGTGACTATCATGTAACTTTATACCACAGCAACAGTTCTGTCTGCTTCAGAGAAAAATTTTGTGGATTACTTCATTCCAGACAACTGTTGTATATTGATTGGTTAGAGACTGAAGTACCCATGCGACTGGCTAGTTTCTTCACATTTATATTGATTGGTTCATTGCAGGCTAAAACATTGGCTCTACTGGTCATTTTTTAAACATTCAATATTGATTGGTTGCAGTTTAAAACATTTGTGTTACTGGCCAGTTTCAGTTCCTCTAAGTTCTTTATTGATTACTGGCCAAAAACTGACCAACTCCTATCCACCTGCTCAGCATTAATTGGTCAGACTTAAATGCTACCTTAATTGTTTGTCATTTCATCAAGTCCATTAAAGTACCCATCGTGTTCTTACTATCATATATTGATGACACAACTAACTGTTCCCTTCTCTCTACCACTTTTTGCTTACTTTATATCTTTGACCCACATTAGTGACCATGGCTGCCAGAGGTTTCAGGTTCAATTCCTAAGTCAGTCACTTTGAGGAAAATATCTTTAACCATAACAGTGTTGATCCAGACTTTGCAAATGAAATTGTGTAGACATGAATGTATGGAACCTAATCAGACGGACTGTACTCATAATTCAATGAATCATCTTTGTTACAAGCTGTGGAATACTCGACAACTTACACTGTAATAGATAATTGAGTTGATTGAGCATCTGAAATATTTATTTGTTGAAATGAACAGAGATTCATTTATTTATATTGCTCAACATTTTTCCATCTATTCATCTGAACACACCAATATAAATTCCTCAACAGGAATCATATCTACATTAGTATTTAAAAACAATAATAGCAAGTTTCAACAAGCACACTAAAATATCAGCTAAGCTCTTGAGAGAGTTTTAAATCTAGTTTCACTGTAACTATTTCTTCAATATATTAATATTTAAACTGGCCACATATGGCCCAAATATTGTCTTATTTTCAAAAAACAGCAAACTTACTAATGGGAATTGAACTATGCTTTACCAAACAGTCATGCTACCAAGTACCCCATATTGTGTTTGCTATGATGAAGGGGAAAAACACTGAGTTGCCTCACTGTCTCGTTTATGCCTTTCCCTACAATGGGGTTTTACACTGTAAACCATTTGCTTGCCAGCCGATCCTCACGTAGTCTCTCTCTCTCGCTCTCTCAGAAATAGTGCACTGCTTGTTCAGCACACAGCATAAATATGCCTGCCTGCCTGGTGGGTGCCATGGCTATGTATGATATCAGCATTGGGATGCATGTGTTCATTATGCAAAAGTTAAAGTAAATGATACATGTGTTACCAAAAGGATGATTGTGGAATCTACCTTATCGTACTGCATTCAGTTAGCCATGGGTTTGGCATATTTTGTTGATATGCATGCTGAATAACAGGTGTGCATCAGTAAGATTTCTATTTTGTGTGAGAGTTGTAGCTTATAATTTCTAGTGTCCATAATCTGGGGGATGTGGAAGTTCCATACACACACACACACACACACACACACACACACAAACATATACTTTACAAAATGCTTAGTGGCATTTCATCCACTGTTATGTTCTGTGTTCAAATTCTGCCAAAATTGGCTTTGTCTTTCATCTTGTTAGGGTTGAGAAAATAAGTACCAGTTGAGTACTGGGGCTGATGTAATCAACTAATCCTGTCCCCCTAAAATTTCAGGCTTCGTGCCCATTATAGAAAAGATTATTATTATTAATGTGGCGAGCTGGCAGAAACGTAAGCATGCCAGGCGAAATGCTTAGCGGTACTTTGTCTGTCTTTATATTCTGAGATCAAATTCCACCGAGGTCTACTTTACCTTTCATCCTTTTAGGGTTGATAAATTAAGTACCAGTTGTGTACTGGGTTCGATCTGATTGACTGTCCCCCTCCCCAAAAATTTTGGGCCTTGTGCCTAGAGTGGAAAAGACTGTTGTTATTATTATTATTATCATTTACTTTTAAGTTGCATGTCTGTTACAATCACTTGCTGAAACGCACCCAATATCCTTGGGTGAGTGAAGAATAAGAGATGTTACAGTCTGACTGAAAGTTTGGGGAGGGGAAGTGGTAGGAGCAGTAGTGAAATATCTTCATGTAATACAACGCATACATTTAAATTGATAAGGTTTTTCTAAGGATGTGGGCAGTACTTGTCAGCACAATCTCTTGGATTTCTCTGAGACATGGTTCTCCTGGGATCTTATCTAGATGTTTCTGACATCCCTTCTTTATCATGCCTAGAGCACTCACACTAACAGGAAAAATAATAATAATAATTATCATCATCATCAGTATTATTAAAGTGTAGAGATCTAAATGATCCCGCAATTAACTTAGTTACATGCCAACATATATCATGTGAGCAGGGTATTCAGTAAAAATACAGAAATACTCCCAATCATGAAATGATGTGGCTACTTAATAATTTAAAGTTATGTAACATGCACTATTGAATAAATAAGCACACCATGGAAAAATTTCAGCTGTCATTTCTTGTTTCTTTATGATATATACGACTAAAATTCTTCAGAGTGGTGCCCCAGCATGACCATAGTCTGATGATTGAAACAAATATAAATGAATACACACACATGTATGTATGTGTATATATATCTATATATATAAGTCAGTAAATAGTGGGGTTGTGTTAACCGCACGTGGAGAAATAATAGGAAAATGAAAAATAATAATAAGGCAGAATGCTAAACTGAAAGCATATTTTAATATAGATGTGTAAAAAGGATTTCTAACCGGTTTTCATTGCATGGCAAATTTTCAAGAAGAGGGAGAATGAAAATGTTTTTTACAAAAAAGTAAAAAATAATATATAGAAAAATAATATGTAAAAAAATAAATATACCAATACATTATATTGTCTTTGAGCTTTTAAGGTTCAGTGGTAATCCATGTAGATAATAGTTGGAAAAATTAGGATGCATGAAATTGAGAATTGTGTTTGGTTTAAAAAAAGAAAATGGGCTGAAGGTTTATGTGTTGAGCAGGAAGTGTGGTGTCAAAACAGGAAGTGTGTGTAAGGGAAGACAATTCTGTCGGTTTTATACTCTTTAGTTGGAGTTCTGGACTCTTTGTCAACAGGAAGTTTATGTCTGTTCTTAGAGAAATATTGTCACTGAGGGGTTTGTGTGTCAAGAAGTGGTTGGAATTTCTCTATGAAAAGATTCTCCTTGTTGATTCTTTCTTGTGTGGAGATTCTGTCTTTACATTGATAGAAAGGGAATATAAGGAATTTAGGGTTTTTGTTTCTGGCACATTAATAAACATATTTGTGAATACTGTAAAATTCTTTAGGGTTCTACTTTCATAAAACTTAGCTCTTCAGCATTCAAGTTAGTCAGAGATGTAAAACTTATTTTTTCACATTATTTTGAATAAAACAATGTATTGTATGTATCATTTCGTAGCTTTGAGATTTTAATGTTATTGTTTATCTGTAGAATGACATTGTAGGGTAGGTATAAGAAGCCAAATCTGGCTGGTTTGAAAAGAAAGCAGGTAGAATATTTGGGCCAGGTATGACCGGCTTAAATGCTAAAGGGTTCTTTTAAAATAGGATTTTTTTAAGTGTGTAGATTGTGAGGATTTTTTGTTTACATTTTTATATTATTCATTAGGTTTTGTAATGAAAGGTGTTAGATCCTTGCAGTAAATGGAACTTGTGTGTTTAGGAAGGTATTTTGACTTTCTGCCCTTTTTATACAGACTAGTCGTAATTCTGTCACTATGCTGCTGAGTAACAACCGAGTCAAGATGAGATAGTTCCTTCAGCAGAAGCTTACTACAATGACCACATTGATATCCTCAACAACGAGCTGTTTTTTTTTTTTTTTTGGCAGGATGGGGGGTGGGGGTGTTTTGAAACAATTTTTTATTCTATCTTTCACACACATACTCCCTCCCTCTCTCTATCTCTCTCTCTCTCTCTTCTCACTGTATTTCTCTCTCAGCAACAACTTTTTCTCCTCTCCTTCTAAATAAGAGTTGTGACAGGGGTTATATCCCCTGTTGATTCCTCCCCTTTTCTCCTCCCTCTAATAGATGTGACGGTCAGACAGATGAAGATGAGCTTCTCTTTTATATGATTGACATTGCTGGTACTAAACAAAAAAATTGTTTTGTAGGAAAATTAACATACTGAAATGTTGTTTCATCTCATGTCAAACCTGAGAACAAAAGTGCTTTAGTCGTAGCCAAACAATCATTTTTCTTTCTTTCTTTTTTTTTTCTTTTTTCCTTTGTCAGACATAGTATATCTCATTCCACATCATCTTATATGTTCTTCCTTTCTTAAGATGATAGAGTGGATTTGATAAAGGCATGGTTGTTATTTCTGACAGATTGATGGACACACACTGACACTCCATTGGTTACAGCAACAAGGCTTCCAGTTGATCCAGTCAGCGGAACAAGCTACTTGTGGAATTAACTTGCAAGGGGCTAAGCACTTCACAGACAGAGTGATTCAGTGTGAAACAGAATGTGACAAGGCTGGTCCTTTGGAATACAACTACAACTCATTTTTGCCATTTGAATGGACTTGAGCAACATGAAATAAAGTGTCTTACTCAAGGACACAATGCATTGCTGGGAATTGAACTCATGACCTTATGATTGTGAGCCAAATACCCAAACTACTTAGCCACACATCTTCACTAACAGACTAGGTGGTGCAGCTGTTGAATCATTTAATTGGATGTGAAGAATATATAGTTATAGTAGCTGCTGTAACTGATGCTATTACTACTACTATTACTGCTGTTGCTATTGTTGGTTCTCATGATGATAGTGGTGGTGTTGATTGATTTATATGAGAGTTTTATGTTTGTTTTCAGATTTAGGATGGATGTGAATGTTTGCCAGTGTTCTCTAGGTGTGTGGCTTATTTTCTTGTTTATGTCTTTTCATTTAGTTTTTTTTTTTACATTTCCTTGTCTTTATGATGGGTTTCAGGTTGTCTTTGGAGTTCTTAATACTATTGGCAATCCCATTTCTGTACTTAGAATTGTATTTTTGCATTTGGCATTTTGGAATTGGTTTCCTTTTGGATGCTTCATAACTAAACTAATTGTGTGTGTGTGTGGGTGTGGGTGGGTGGGTGTGTTTTGGTTCAGGAGTTCTCTTTGCAAACATTTGGTTTAAGATTCAATTCCACTCTGTGACTCTTTCATCGAGTATGTTCAACACAACTTTGTTGGCCCAAGTGGAATTTGTTTGGTGGAAACTGTGTGGAAGCCTGTTGAATGATAGATTTAATCCATCATCCAGATTAACACAACAACAAAACACTTGTGTGTGCCTTTAGCAGAGTCAGCTCTGTGGTAAGCATTTGTATCTGAGCATAGCTTCCTATCTGTGTGTGTGTGTGTGTGTGTGTGTGTGTGTGTGTGTGTGTATATATATATGTATATATATATATATATATATATTATTAAAAATGGATCGAACGTAATTTTTGTTTATCATATGCATTGTGTCTCATGCAGCTGGTGAGTTTATGTGTGTGTGTGTGAAATATAAATTTAGCCAGTTTTAATCAGTGTTTTAGAGGCTTGCATTGTCCTTACGTTTTAATCTGATGATTGATCATAGCTGATGAATGACAACAATCTTTCCATCAACATAACCACAACTAACACTATTGCTGCTACCGCTACCACTGCCACCACTACCACCACCACCACCACTACCACTGCCATCATTTCCACCACCACCACCTTCTGCTGAATTGTCTTTGTGATTTGTGTTTTACATTAACAAAACAAGCTCTCTTCCTTATTTTTTCTTCATTAACTTGTCTTCCTCTTCTTCCTCCTACTCGTTTTCTTGCTTACCATCTCTCCAGTGCCTCATTACCCTGTTTCTTGTCACCATGCCACTTACACTTGGACAGAACTCCCTTGGATATTTCCAGTCAGACAGAATTACATGAAGTTCTAATCGAATTGCTCTGCATGATCCAAAACGAGAGCGGCGTCATAAAAATTAGTCTCTTAGTCTGTGTGCAGGCAGAAGAAAATTATGGTGGTGGTGGTGGTGGTGGTGGTGGTGGTAGTGGTGGTGATCATCATCATCAACAACAACAACCAGTATTTTTGATGTCATTTCCAATTTCTCAGCTTATGAGAATGGCAGCTGCTTGAGGTTACCACCTTGAATCAGTGGATGGGTTTATCACCGTGTTAAACACAATGACCAGTTTCTGTTTTTACTTCGTTTCTGTTTTTTTCCTCTCTTTTGCTTGTTTACTCAGATGACCTATCATTGTTTTATAGTCCAGCTTCTTCCTTCTGATCCAGCAGATTTGTAACACATAGGTAGCCAATCAAATATCAGTTGGGTTTTTTTTTTTTTGTATTTTTAGCATTTTTGTTTGAGAAGGTGGTCGGCAGGTGCAACCTGTGCACTGTATATGAGGGTAGTAAGTAGGTGCAGTCTATGTGCAGATAATGCATATGGTGCTGTTTGCTGTTGATTAATAGCCACAATTTGTGTTGGATCTAATATATTGTTTGAACATTTAGCAACCATAATTTTGATGTTTCTTTGTGAGTCATCTTATTTCTTTATTGCCCACAAGGGGCTACACACAGAGGGGACAAACAAGGACAGACAAAGGGATTAAGTCGATTATATCGACCCCAGTGCGTAACTGGTACTTATTTAATCGACCCCGAAAGGATGAAAGGCAAAGTCGACCTCGGCGGAATTTGAACTCAGAACGTAGCGGCAAACGAAATACCACTAAGCATTTCGCCAGCGTGCTAAAGTTTCTGCCAGCTCACCGCCTTACGAGTCATCTTAATGAACATCAGTCCACTCAGCTGGCAAAAATGAGTATTACCTGTAATTCAAAGGTCCAGGCTTGTCACATTCTGTGTTATGCTGAATTTCCCTGAGGATTATGTTATGGGTGCGCATGTCTGTGGAGTGCTCAGCCACCTGCACATTAATTTCATAAGCAGGCTGTTCTGTAGAGCAGACCAACTGGAACCCTCATCATCGTAACTGACAGTAAATTTCTATATTAGTTTGTTCTCTGTGTTATATCTTCTATACGTGGTATGAATATTGTGGTTAATTATTTGTATTTTATTTTCTTGTTTCTGTTGGTGAATGTTATGCATATATTCCACAGTATGATACATGAGTGCAATAGTTCTTCAAGATTCTTGGTGTTCTAGGTCTGTTTAGTTTTTTTTACTGGTTTCAGTCATTGTCCAATGTGTCCTTTCTTTTCCCAAAATGATACAGCATGATTTGAGGGAAATACATAGGAAGTTATGCTCAGATATGTCTTGCAAACAACTCGCACATACAAGTGCTACCAGTCAAGAACTCCGCATACCGGAAGCCAGCAAGTGTATGGGGTCATCAGGAGAGAATGCGCGCCGTCTTGGGGCCTACCTCTCGATGGCATCAATGTACACTGGCCCCACCTCACTGATATGAGGCCCCGCTTGCTAGATCAACTGGTTACAAAAATAACAGCTCAATATTTCTCTAGCCATCGCTCATCGTCTCTTTTTAACCAAATCCAGTGGCTAGCCTTCTCCACTGTAGTTTGAATATCACTCATAGTGGTATTTACCTTACGATGAGTTAGGCCTAACGATAACAGCAGTCGTCTCACTAACTAGCAAATACCACAATAATTACATATTGTCAGCATACTCTCCCTTCAATACTCTAACATATTAACACACTAGTTATCTTTTTCTGAGATTAGAGCAAGATTTAATTGCTGTTCGTAGCATGTCAAGCAACCACAAAGAAGGTATCATTGTTTTTTGCAGTATTTAGTCTGGAGAACTGGAGTGGTGAGATGGATTAAGTATTAAACTGATAACAGGTTGTGAGTTCACATCTGGCTGAAGGTATGTTTTCTGTGAAGAATCCCCTATTTTGGTCTTTGTTGCCTCTGTGGTCCAGCTGGCTGTCAGGGACAGGCAGGTGCCAAATAATTCAGGGATTATACCAATGTTAGACAAGTGTTTTATCAAGAAGAAGATTAGTCTAAAAGGATTAAACACTACCCACTTAACTCTTTAGCATTCACATTATTCTGTCAAATATAATGCCTACTTATCCACATTATTTTTGAATTAATCATAGCATCAAGATGTTGATAATGTGATTGTTTCTTTTAAGAATGACATGTGTGAGAGGTTGGATCTGTTTGGTTTGAACATATAACAGGGAGAATATTTGGGCTGGAAGTGGCTAGTTTAAATGCTAAAGGGTTAAAAGACCCCCTCAAGATTATTATTATTATTATTATTATTTTGTTTTTAGTTTTATTTTATCTTGCAGTTACTAGTTAAACATTTCAGATAGATCAATCATTTGTTCGCTGCTTTTCCTAATGTAAGGAATAACAAGGGAGTGCATGTGCTAATTGCTACAGAACAAATGATAACAAGGGACTTGTTAAAGCACTTTTTTGGGGAGGCAAAGAGTGCTTTGATGCTGGTGTTCTACATTCCTTGCCAAATATATTGGTGAAATACACATACACACACATGTTGGGCTTCCACACAGTTTCCCCTTTATCAAACTTCATTCATAAGACATTGGTCTACTTGAAGCTATTATAGAAGACACTTGCCAAAAAACCTCATGCAGTAGGATTGAACCTCAGATCAATCGGTTGTGAAGCAAACTCTGTAACTACAGAGTCATGCTTGCACTCATTTATACACAATAAGTTATGCATCTAATAAATGGTGAGGCCATCGATAGCCATGAAAGATGTGAGTACTATGCAATTCATTTTTGCACATTGTCTTTTGAAAGCCTATTTTCTGTAATGTTCTTCTATATTGTTGTCATTTCATCAAAAGAACTTTTTAGAATAGTATTCTTGTATGGGTCAGGAGGCAGGGTACAGCAGTTGCTTAGAAACACTACAAATATGAATTTGCTCACCAAAGTTCTAGACTTGATACTGAAGCATGTTCCTGCCTGTGCTGTGTGTGCTAACTGTTGCTCAGATGCAGGTTGGCTCATGTTTGAAAACTTAGGCTGTACCTGTTTGAATAATGAAAACTGAGTCAAAAGGCCTTCTGTTCCTCTCTTCCCACCTCATTATGTCTCTTAGACTCTCTTCCATTCTCTCTCTTTTAACCTCCCACATTCTTTGTGTTGTTATTAATCTCGCTTTGTTTTTCTCTCCTTCTTTCCTTCACTTTTGTACATACAGACACACACTCAATGCATTTTTGTTTCTACATAAACTTGACTGTAAAATGTATCTTACATATATACGTTCTCAGTCACACAGACTCCTGCTTGCATGTGTTGTTTCATACACACACTCACACATCTGTGTGTTCACAACCACACACACACACACACACACACACTAATAGTCTCAGGATTTCATATGGATTCTGCACAATGGTGTGTGTGTGTGTATGCACACATCTGTCTAACAGACATGTTTACGAACTGTCTCGTACATTGAGTAGTATTTAAGCATTAATGCGTTGAATACTGCTTTAGTAATGGGGCAGTCAACACATGCACCTTTACACATGGTTTGGAGACACATATGCATTTATGCAATGATTTATGCAAGTTCAGTTGACCACCTACAATTGTCATCATGATAAAATCTAAGAACATCTTCCCCATATAAACACACATCAATAATAAAGCATCAAGAAATTAGACGAAAGAAATAACAAAGAAAAACTGGAAATTGGCAAAATTTTGTCTCTAAGCTAAAACAATGAAAGCATGGTTCCAGGTTCAGTCCCACTGCATATCACCTTGGACAAATGTCTTCTACTATAGCTTCAGGCCAACCAAAACCTTGTGATTGGATTTGGTTACAGAAACTGAAACAAGCCCATCATATATATATATATATATATATATATATATATATATATATATATATATATATATATATATTTATGCACACATTTTATACACAAACACACACACAAAAATACATGTATGTGTGTTTGTCTTTGTGTTTTCCTCACCTCCACCATCTGATAACTGGTGATGGTTTGTTTACCTCTTTGTAACTTAGCAGTTTGGCAAAAGGAACTGATAGAATGAGTACCATGCTAAAAAAAAAAAGTTCTGGGGTTGATTTGTTTGACTAAAAAAGTTTGTGCCCCAGCATGACTGCAGTCAATGACTGAAAGAAATAAAATCTAAAGTAATTGATCATGTGGTTAAGAAGTTCACTTTGTAATTATGTGGTTCTCGGTTCAATCCTACTATGCAGCACCTTAGGTAAATAAATTCTACTTTAATGTTCGGTCAATTCAAACTTTGTCAATAAAATTGGCTTAACAGAATTGTAGAGGGGAAATGGGCTGATGGACCTGTTTTTTTTAGCACTAACTGTCTAGTAATTAGGATGAAGGTGAGAGTCAGTATCTTCAGCTATCTCTACTTTCCCATGATCTTGTGCCTATATTTAAATCTTTATTATTGTTGTTATAAAAAAAACTGTTATTCTTATTATTATGGTTATTACTGTTATTATAGTGGCGGCGCAATGGCCCATTGGTTAGGGCAGCGGACTCGCGGTCATAGGATCGCGGTTTCGATTCCAAGACCGGGCGTTGTGTTTATTGAGTGAAAACACCTTAAGCTCCATGAGGCTCCGGCAGGGGATGGTGGCGAACCCTGCTGCACTCTTTCACCACAACTTTCTCTCACTCTTACTTCCTGTTTCTGTTGTGCCTGTAATTCAAAGGGCCAGCCTTGTCACACTGTGTCAAGCTGAATCTCCCCGAGAACTATGTTAAGGGTACACGTGTCTGTGGAGTGCTCAGCCACTTGCACATTAATTTCACGAGCAGGCTGTTCCATTGATCGGATCAACTGGAACCCTCGATGTCGAAAGCGACGGAGTGCCAACAACTGTTATTATTTGGGTGATGGATTGGAAGAATTGTTAGAGCCTCAGACAAAATGCCTTGAAATATTTGATTCCAGCTTTTTTCATTCTTTCAGGGCACCATGAAATAAAGTGACTTCAGTTAGTTGACTAAATTTTCTGGCCTTCTGCCTATGTCATAAATTAGGCTTTTTGCCCATAGTAGGAAAAAAGTTATAATGTTTTTGAAGTAAAGAAGAAGTTTACCATTGTTCCCCCCCACACACAAGCACACACACCTCTCCATCACATGAAACTTTTGGTGAGTCTCTCACTTCCTTTGTTGGTGTCATTGTTGAGACCTGTGTTATCCCTGATCATGCACACCTGCGAATGATAGTGTTCCAGGTGTGACTAACCACCCCTATGTTCAGGTAAGCATAGGTTGTCTAGATTACATTACCCAATGTGTCCTTTGTTTTGTATTTCTTAAAGACAGTTGTGTATAATTTTCAGGGAGATTTGGCCACTATGTCTAGCATGTTGAGTGACCACATAGAGGGAAGGAGAAGAGGGTCCCTTCTCATTTATTGGAATGCAACATGTTTGAAATTACTGAAACTCAGTCCAAATGTAATTATTATGTGGAACATAAGACACAACTAAGACAATGAAATTAACTCTTAAACATTTAAACCAGCCATACCTGGCCCGAATATTCTGCCCATTTTATGTTCAAACTGGCTGGATCTGGCTTCATACCTACCTTACAATGCCATTCTAAAATTTGTAAAAATCACATCATTGAAATCTCATTACCACAAGATAATGCATGATTAATTCAAAATCATCATCATCATCGTTTAACGTCTGCTTTCCATGCTGGCATGGGTTGGACGATTTGACTGAGGACTGAATAATCTGAATGCTAAAGGACTAAAGGAGAACATAGTTTCCTTATAGACATTCAGTTGAATATCTATAATGAAAGAGGAATCAGATTAAGTATCTGACTTTTGTGTCCTGAGTTCAAATCCTGTTAGTCACTTTTACCTTCCAAACTTCTGGGGACACTAAAATAAGTACCAGTTGTTTTGTCCAAATACCAGCCCTGATCATGCTGACACATATATGGTCAAAAGTGTTCCATCTATGACTGTGCTTGCATTTTTCGTGTTATTTTTTAGGCATGCTGTGCCCCATACTACATTGCCCAATGTATTCTTTGTACGATGATTCGATGTGTTTTTATGTTTTGTTCTTTTTTGTTTGTAGAATTTTGACTGCAGTTTCTTGCAGGTTAAGAGGTTATGGCTTGATTAATTACTACTCATGTATTGGGATGGATCTAAACCCCCACCACCACCAGATATCAAGTCCTGTACCCAAGTTAGAAATCATTACTGATAATCTGTGATAGTGACAGAACAAGTAGAATGTAAGACCAAATCAATTTCAGTCTGTTCTGAGTTCAAATCCTGGTGCAGTCACCATTACATTTTATTTCTCTGGGGAAGACCAAAGTGCAATAAAATTAGTACCAGTTACATTCTATGTTCAGTTCAAGCAACTGTACCTTCCATTCCCTGCTTCTTATACATTTATATCCTTCTGTCCTTGTACCATTGTGCAAAATCAATATTGGAAAAAGAAATAGCAACAACCTGTGAATGTCTTTTCAAAGCAAATCTTCACGTTGCTGCAATAATGCCTTTCCCAGTGACATCATTTACTTTTGTTACTGCTGTCTCTAAAACTAAGATGACCACCACCACCACCACCACCACCACTGCTGCTGCTGCTAATGGTGCTACCATTACCATAATCTTCATTGTCATTGTTTTGTCTGCCGCTTATATCAACTGAAGATGACAGTAGATGAACATTTAAATTTACTTTGTGTATCTTCTTTGCAAACTCTGTGTGCATGTGTGTATGTAGATGTGCATGTCTGTGCATATGTGTGTCTGTGCATCTGTCTGCACACATCAGCAAGTGTTTGTGTGCATTGTTACATCATTGTGCATTTGGTTTAAAGTTAGCTTTAAGTAAACTAATCAATGAATGATTTTGTGCAGCAGAGAAATATTTTTAAGGTCAGTGCAGCAGCAGCAGATGTTGCTGCACATCATCAGCAGCAGTAGCAGCAGCAGGACTGTTTGTATTGACAGCTTGTAGACAAAGCAAAAGAGTGATGACTACTTGAAGTGGTGGGGATGCAGACTGGGGGGAGAGATTATGGAAGTGGTGGTCATAGCGAGATTGTGGTACTGGCAGTAGTATTAGTGGTGGTAGGAGCAGCTGGTTGTAATAGCTGTGGCTAGTGATGTGATGTGTTGCTGGTGTCTGCTGAAGAGAGATTACGGTGGCGACAGTGGTGTGCACTAATGGGACATAGTGGTTGTAGTGGTGCTATGCATTGAGGTGACGCTGTTGTTGTGGCAGCGGTTGTAGTGTTGGTGGTTGTGGGCATTGTTGGAGAAGTATTTTCTGTGGAATCTTGGTAACATCTGTGGAAAATGATACAGGCGTTTCCTGGTGGGAGGTGGGGTGAGGGTTAGAGTACCCGTTTTTACCTTTTACATTCTGCTGGTTTCAGTCATTGGACTGCAGCCATGCTGGGAGTACTGCCTTGATGGGTTTAGTAGAACAACAAATTGACCCCAGTACTTATTATTTTTAAACCTGGTACTTATTCCGTCTGTCTTTTATGCTGAACTGCCAACTTAAGGGGACATAAGCAAACCAATACCAGTCGTCAAGCAGTGTTGGGGGGAAAACACATACACAAAGACTCACACACGCACACACACACGTGTATATGATGGGCTTCTTCAGTTTCCACCTACCATATCTGCTCACAACCCTTTGGTTGGCCTGGGGCTATAGTAGAAGACACTTCCCCAAGGTGTCATGCAGTGGGATTGAATCTCGGACTGTGTGGTTGGGAAGCAAACTGCTTACCTCATGGCCACACCTGCACCTATGTTTTCATATAAAAAGAGCAAAACATTAGTGAAGTCAATGGTGGCATTGGTAATGTCATTTTTTTTTTTCTTTTTCATGGCAATTGAAAATTGTGCTCAGTACTGCAGTGAAAACATGTGATAAAAATAAGACTACTGAATAATAATAATAACTGCAGGTGCCCTAGGTATGATAAAAAAGGGATTCAGAAACATCTAGATAAGATCCCAGGAGAATCATGTCTCAGAGAAATCCAAAAGATTGTGCTGACAAGTATTGCCCACATCCATTTAAATGTATGTGTTATATGACATGAAGATATTTCAGTACTGCCCCTGTCACTTCCCCTCCCCAAGCTTTCAGTCATACTGTAACATCTCTTTTTCTTCACTCACCCCAGGACGCTGGGTGTGTCTCTGCAAGTGATTGTAACAAACATGCAGATTAAACGTAAAAATAAAATAATTATAATAATGATAATAATAGTTCTTTCTACTTTTTGTCCAAGGCCAGCAATTTTGAGGGATGAGGAAAGTCAATTACATCCACTCTCACAACCATCCACTTGTCTGGTACCTTATTTTATTGCCCTCAGAAAGATGACAGACAAAGTCAACCTTGGTGACATTTGAACTCGGAAGAAATGCCACTAAGCATTTTGTCCAGCACAGTAATGATTCTGCAACTTAGCACCTTAATAATAATAATATTAATAATAATAATAATAATAATAATAATAATAATAATAATGATAATGATAATAATCCTTTCTACTATAAGCACAAGGCCTGAAATGTGGGGATTACATTGGCCCCAGTGTTCCACTGGTACTTAAGTTATTGACCCTGAAAGGATGAAAAGCAAAGTTGACCTCAATGAAATTTGAGCTCAGAACATAGTGACAGGTGAAATAATGCTAAGTATTTTGTCCAGTGTGCTAATGATTCTGTCAACTTACCACCTTACTACTATTAATGATAATAACAGTGATAATAATAATTATCCTTTCTGCTATAGGCACAAGGCTTGAAATTTGGGGGAAGGGGCTTGTCAATTAAATCAACCCCAGTGCATAACTGATACTTATTTCACTGACCTCAAAAGGATGAAAGACAAAGACCTCAGTAAAATTTGAACTTAGAACATAAGGATAGACGAAATGCCGCTAAAAATTTTGCCCAGTGTGCAAATGATTCTGCCAGTTTGCCACCTTAATAATAACAAGAGCACTGAGAGCATGCAAACCTCCGCCAAGGCAATACCAACATCCTCTCAATGATTAGCCGGAGATGATTTTTAAGATGAGAATATCTGAGATAAACTTGACTGCTCTCACAAACGAGAATACTAAAAATGAACCCAACAGCTCTCAAAAATTAAGTAAAAAAAATAACGAAAAATAATCCAGACTCCTTGCCCAATACCTGATCGATCTTAATGGCAAAATCGTTTTGCTGCCGTTTGTTTATGTAGTTTGATTTCTTTATCCACCAATTTCTACTAAGATAGAGACACGAATGAAATTAATAATATAGAAATGAAAATAAAACTTTGGAAACAGCAACGCTGCCATAACTTACATGGAAACCATGAGCGTGCTTTCAAGGGGGATAATCAGAGAAAGACTTGAAAGTCAATGTAAGATCGTAATACTTCAACAATCCAGAATCCTTGTCTAGTACTGGATCGATCCCAAAATCTGATCAGTTCATGCCAGTCACAAGGCCAAACATCCCTGAAAGTTTTATCCAAATCCATCCAGCAGTACTTGAGATATCATGTCCATGGACAAACAAAGAAACAAGCACAACTGAAAGCAATACCTCTGCCCTCGCTAAGGCAGAGATAATAATAATATTAAGAATGGTTTCAAATTTTTCCACAAGGGCTGCAATTTTGGGGCAGGGTATGAGTTGATTACATTGATGCCAGTGTTTCACTGGTACTTAATTTATTGACGCTGAAAGGCTGGAAGCCAAAATCGATCTCAGCAGAATTTGAACTTAGAATGTAAAGACAAACGAAATGTTGTGAAGCATTTTGCCCGGCATGCTAACAATTCTGTTAGCTCGCCGCCTTATTGATAATAATAATAATAATAATAATTTCTAACATAATCAGTAGACCACACATTATGAAGAACATAATTCAATATATCAATCCCAATACTTGACTGGTACTTTTAATCATCAGAAGAGAGATAAAAAAAAAAAACAAAGCTGACCTTGATGGAATTTGAATTCAGGATGTAACTAAATGTCATGAGGCATTTTTTCTGATGCTCTGCCAATTCAGCTATGACTGCACTCATATTGATATTAATAATTTCTTACATTGTCACAAGATCACAAATTTCTAAGAGAGGAGTACAGCAACTATCAGTAAATTACTGATACTTGTTTTATTAATTCTGCATTTAATAGTTTCCAACTTTTCTTACATGGCTACAAATTTGTATGGAGTATTGTGATATTCATATCTTTCCCAAGAATTTGTTACCATTAATGTAAATGAAACAGTTCTGCTTGGAGACTGAAAGTAGGTCGCGATGGTTATATATGTGTATGTTGTGACATTGTCAGGGCAAATATATTATCAATGGGTTGTTCTTCTCAATGCTGTCAATATTATGACTTCGGTCTATGCGGTGATTCCTGTCAATAGTATGATGTTAGTCAAAACTATAAACCTTCTCCTGCTACTAATATGACATTGGCCAGTGCAGTGGTGACCAATAGTATACTCTTGTTCAATATTGTTACTCTATTCAGTGTTGTAATACTCGTCATTAGTATGGCATTGGTCAATGCTGTGATCGTGTTGATACTAAAACAATCATTAGTGTTGTGACCTCCTTCAATAGTAAAATATTGATGAGTCCTGTGACCTTCTCAATAATATGCCTTTGTTCAATGTTGTGACCTTGTAATTAGTAGGCTGTTAGTACTGTGGCCATGTCAAGAATATGACATTGGTCAAGCAGTAACACCTGTCAGTAGCTTACACTGGTTATTTGTGTGATCCTGTCAATAGTATGCCTTTGTTTAGTGTTTTAACTTTGTCATTGATATGGTGTTGGTGAATCCCTTCTGTTACTTTGTCAGCTAAGGATAAACATCATAAAAACTGGTGCTTATCTCCAGTTTCATAGCATTGTACAGATGAGAGATAAATGCATTTAAAATCAAGTCTATGGCCCAGATGCAAAATGGAATGCTTGCAGTAGATTTGAATTGAATATCATTGTGCTTTTAGTACATTACCTTATCCACTTGGTCATTTCATTCACTTGAAGTGATCGTATTATAACTTGTTTTATTTTTTGAATTTATTAATTGATAATGGTGGTGGAGAAAGGCCAGTGTATTTGAGCTCTACTGACTCTCTTAGACAGGTGACGATGATATTGACATTTGGTGGGTCTCTCAGTTTGGTGACAATGATGTGGTTGGTGTTCTACTGTAGGGGAAACATGGACAAAAATAAATTTCAGAAGAATATAGTTCTGAAATGGAAGATTGGAATTATGCAGCACAGTAATAATATTGAGAGAAGCTGGGGCAGGTACACGAGGAAAGCTACAGTGGAAGTATTATGTAGATTGCAGGTTCAAAAGAGAAGAGGCTAGTGTAGCATCAGTCTTAGTAAGAATAATAGGAAGAGACCACCGGTTGTGTGTAGCATATTGCTGTGTGAATCACTGTCAAGCAACCAAATGTCCTTTTTTCATAGATGTACTGTAGGATGTTAGTATATGTGTAACAGCAGTAATGCCATCCTAGATACATAAGCAGGATTCTGATATTGTTGTTCCCACATGAATGTTGTAAAGTTGGCAGCTGGTCACAGATGAAATATTTCCTGGACTTTGTTAGTTGCTTTGTGTGCATTAATTATACATTAAGTGTATTGATATTGTTAATGTGCTTAACATACCGAGGGCATTGACCTTGTTGATGCAGCAATGCAGTGATCTTGGTGGTGCAACAGTGCAGTGATTTTAGTTGATATTGAGGTTTTGGTTGGTGTAATGACCTTGTCTCTTCAGTGAGTTAGTATTTCTGATAAGCTATGATCCTTTTTCGTCCATACTCTGATTGACCCCCTGTTCAGTGTTTCCCTTCTATGTCCTACAAAATATGAAAGTGCAACAACCTCAGGAGCAGTAATAACAACAACAATACAATAGCACCACCACTAACATCAACAATAGTGCTAGTAACAATAATAGTTACAAGGATAACAATTTTAGAAATAATACATTTCTAAATCTCTGACAGATTTATGCAGTAGTGATACGACGAAGTAGTTATATGATGTCAACTTAATGTGACAGTCCCCTGAAGGGAATAATGCTATTGTTGGTTAGACCTAGGAAGCGGTGCAGCTTCCTAGGTCTAACCAACAGTAGTATTATTCCCTTCAGGGGACTGTCACATTAAGTTGACAGCATACAACTACTTCAAGGATAACAATATTCATGATAATTCTTTCTGATTTTAACACAAGGCCAGCAATTTTAAGAGGAGGAGTCAGTTGGTTACATTGACCCTTGGGTTCATCTTGTACTTATTTTATCAACCCTAAAAGGATGAAAGTCAAAGTCAACCTCAGTGGAATTTGAACCTAGAATGTAAAAACGGATGAAATGCCAAAGAGTATTTTGTCCAGTGTGCTAATGATTCTGCCAGCTCACCCCCTTTCAACAAGCATAGTAATAACACCACCACTAAAATAATAGCACCGATAACAACAAACCACAAATAACAATAACACAAGCTACTAAAAATAGCATTCAAATTTGTCTCAAATCATACTCTACTTTCCTAGAAAAGAGACATGTTATATAATGTGCTTCTGTGTTTCCTGTACATAAGAGATGATGGTCATGGCTGGAGTTTCTTTACAACAATACCAGTGATGTCTATAAAAACATTAATTACAATTATGCAATTGCATCAATGCTAATAATAATAATAATAACACCAGGTAGCTAATTAGTGATCCTCTATAAAATCACTTAATCTGCTAAAAATAGCAACCAAATTCCCCCCTCCCAACAAAACCCACATTCTATTAGCTTAAAAGATGAAGGGCACATTGGATAATAATAATAACAACACCAGGTAGCTAATTAGTGATCCTCTATAAAATCATTTAATTTGCTAAAAATAGCAACCAAATTCCCCCCTCCCAACAAAACCCACATTCTATTATCTTAAAAGATGAAGGGCACATTGGATAATAATAATAACAACACCAGGTAGCTAATTAGTGATCCTCTATAAAATCATTTAATTTGCTAAAAATAGCAACCAAATTCCCCCCTCCCAACAAAA